>NW_025335641.1:7280512-7357174 GCF_004798865.1 Varanus komodoensis
TGGTTTGAACAATCCACTTCGACAGTCTCTGAGACGAAACAGGTAATTCTTGGTCCCGTCGAGAGTACTTTACAAAAAGTCTATTAGAGCGTCAAAGAGACTCTGTGCGTGATCTATAGAAAGCCAAGCACCGTCGTACATCCAAGGTATGCAAGGACCTTTCAATCGGGTTTGACGGCGACGGAAAAAAGGAAGGCAACACAATCTCTTGATTCAGGTGGAACGGCATGGCAACTTTAGGCAAAAAAGACGGATCCATCCTCAGAACCACCTTTTCCTTATGGAAGTTGAGATAAGGAGGATCAATTCGAAGAGCACAAAGTTCACTGGCTCTATGAACGGATGTAACTGCAACAAGGAAGACCGTCTTCCATGATACGAGACGCATATCAACAGTCGCTAAGGGCTCAAATGGTGGTCTTGTAAGTGCCTGAAGGACAATCGAAAGACTCCATGTGGGCATAACAGGCTGAATAGAAGGATGAAGATTTTGCAGTCCTTTGAGAAATTTTCGTATAAGTGGTTGTGAAAACACCAACAATCCTTGTACCGTACCCCAATAATGTGACACGGCAGCTGCACAGACCTTAACTGAGGAAGGTTTTAGTCCCGAACGATGCAGTTGCAGCAGAAACTGAAGAATATACTCTACCGAAGCTGTAATTGGATGAAACGAGCGTGATTCCGCGAAAGATGAGAAGCGATGCCACTTTGCTGCATAGAATTTCCGAGTTGATGGTCTTAGTGCAGACTTGAGAATCCTTAAAACGTCTGGATTTAAAGAGCTCGGTCCCGACAATACCCCCATCGGTACCGAGTCAGTGAGGAGGTCAGATCGGACACGAGTTGAGGTACCGAGTGACCTAGTAGATCTCTGTCCTGAAGCAGTGTCTTGAGTCAATCAATTCTCCACACAGTGAGGTTCAATGAGGACAGGTCCGGGTGACAGACAGCACCTTTTTGTTGAGTTAGTAGATCTTGTCTGGACGGAAGACAAAGGAAATTGCCGTTTGAGATCCAAAGGACGGTGGAAACCCATGCTTGATGAGGACACCAAGGTGTTATGAGTATTCCTGTGGCATCGTTGTGCACAATCTTCGATATGACTTTTGTCAGTAGAGGAATAGGCGGGAACGCATAAAACCTGAGATTTGTCCAGGGGATCATAAGGGCATCTCCCATCGATCCCGATCCTATTCCTGCCCTGGAGCAGAATCTTTTGCACACCCTGTTCTTGTGGGTAGCAAATAGGTCTATGTCCGAATGTCCCCAAAGTTGGAATAACTGTATGCAGATTTGATGATTCAGTTCCCATTCGTGGATGAATGACATGTGTCCGCTCAGGGTGTCTGCTTCCTCGTTGTCGGTCCCGGCAAGATGGACCGCCGGGAGAGTTATACCTCTCAGGATGCACCATTCCCAAATGTCCATGGACAGGCGGGCCAGGGCAGTGGACTTTGTTCCACCCTGTTTGTTGATATAGAATACCGCCACTATACTGTCGGACATGATCTGTATCACTGGGTGGCGGACAACTTCCTCGAAGGACCGAAGTGCCTTGAAGATCGCTAGAAGCTCGAGGTAATTTATGTGACTCAATGACTCTTGCTGGTTCCACATGCTCTGAAATCAAAGCCCTGCGCATACCGCACCCCACCCGACCAGCAAAGCATCGGGATATAGAGTCAGCATTGGGTGAGGGATGATGAACGGGGTACCCACGTTTAGATTGGCTGGGGTCGTCCACCAAGTCAATGTTCGTATAACAGCGTGGGGCATACAAAGTGGTTTGTCGGGCAAATCTCGTTGTGGACGAAAGTTCTTGTTGAACCAGAATTCAAGAGGGCGGAACTTCAACCTGGCATGTGGGACAATGGCGACTGTGGCAGCCATATGAACCAGAAGTCTCTGGACTGAGAGCGCTGTAACTATGTTGTTCTGTCGGATCCGAGAGATACAGGAGTGGAGGTTGTCCTGACGAGCTGGAGGGAGGAACACCATCACTACCATGGAATCGAGACACGCTCCGATGAAGTCTATCACCTGTGTAGGGACAAGGGATGATTTTTCACGGTTAATACACAGTCTAAGATTGTCCAAAAGTGCGCAAGTCACCTCGACGACTGACAGTAGGCTTTCACGGGTCTGGGAAACTATAAGCCAGTCCTCCAGGTAAGGGTACACTTGGATGCCTTGAAGCCGTAGATGAGCACACACCGGTGCCATACATTTCGTGAAGACCCTTGGGGCCGTGGCCAAACTGAACGGGAGGACACTGAATTCGTATATGTCGGTCCCGACGGTGAAACGCAGAAGACGCCTGTGACTTGGATGGATCGAAATATGGAAGTAGGCATCTTTTAGATCAAGTGAGGCAAACCAATCCTCTCTCCTCAGCAGTGGAAGGATATTTTGAAGGGTAGTCATCCGAAATTTCTTTGGTTTGATAAATCTGTTGATATTTCGGAGGTCCAAGATTGCACGAAGACCACCATGCCGTTTCGGGACCATAAAATACCTAGAATAGAATCCCTGAAGCCCGTCAGAGCTAGAAATCCGTCAAATCGTGCCCTTACGAAGCAGTTGGTGTACTTCGTTCACTAGTACTGGAGAGCACGGTGTAAATCGGATCGAGCTCAACGAAGAAACAGTATTGAATTCTATTCTGTATCCGAGCTGAATAATAGACAGGACCCACCAATCAGATGTGATGGACTCACAAATGGGGAGTCGGCCTTGCAGCCGTTCCCCAAAAGGGAGGAGGAAAGGTGGGTGTGGAGGTGGAGGAGAGGTTCGCCCGTCCCATCAGCGTTGATGCTTCTCTGTATCGAAACGCCAGGGGTTCTGTGGGAAACGCTGATGAGGTTGTTGCCTTCTGCGTTGTAGCCGTTGTTGGTAGTTTCTCTGCGGCAGCTGGTAGCGGTAGGATGGGTGCGACCAGGACCACTTACGTTTTTGCTGTCCGGGCGATTCCATTCGTCTTGCCGTCATACAGGACTCATGGATGGACTTGAGCTTATGGTCGGTGCGCGAATGAAAGAGCCCAGAGCCGTCAAAGGGCATTTCTTCTATTCGCCGCTTCATCTCGTCAGGAAAATTGCAATTCCTCAACCAGGCATGCCTTCGCAGTGAGACGGCCTCGATGAGAGCCCTCGAATCCGTATCCATATGGTGACGTGCTGTGGATAATTGTTGTATAGCAACTTGCATACCCTGTTTGATGAAAGTCCTAGCCAAATCCCGTTGTTGCTCAGGCAGGGGAGCGACGATGTTATTCAGCCTCTGCATAATAAAGAATTGATACCTGGCCAGAGTGCCTTCATAGTTAGACATGCGAAGCCCAAGTCCTGCAGCCGCATAGATCCTGTGCGCCAGCGTATCAATCTTGCGGCCGTCCTTGTCTCGAGGGGGTTGTATGTTCCCTGGCTCCCTGCCCTGGGATGATTCAACCACCACGGAATTCAGCGTAGGGTGATGGAGTAAGAAGGGTATGTTGCTCTCCCGGACTCGATACATGGATTCGTATCTTCTCACTGTGGGCTGAGTCTGCAAAGGAAAGTCCCAAGGTTGAGTCATCGCCTGCCGCAAGGTTGTAATAAGCGGCAAGACAATTGCAGGTGACTGCTCTCCCCTGAAAATGTCATAGAACTTGTCGGTGCTCGGATCTGGCTGGTGTTGCGCCTCGATCTCGAGCGACTGAACAAGTCTAGACATGAGCTCTCCGAATGAGATGTGGGGATCTTCAGGTGATGATGGTCCCTGAGATGTAATAAGGACATCCAGGGAGGTGGAATCTGCATCCGAGTCGGAGTCGGGCCCGAGGCGATACGGTGCCGACAAGGAAGTCCCTGGTGAAGTGGGACGTTCAGGTTCGACCCGCCTTGAGGAGGATGGCATGTCCTCATGGGCGGATGGTAAAGAATGGTCCCATGGGTGAGGACGAAATCCCAAGGAGTGGTAGTCCTCCCAGCCCGACGGATAACTGTAGTAGGGCTGGAACCATCCTTCTTCCTGCCTTTCGTCCATCTGGGACCGAGGTGATGGTGAGGTTGGAGATGGGTCTCGAGCTCTTGCCGTGGGCATAGGAATTGGAGAACGAGCCCTGGGAGGGGAGTCTTGAATCTCCCCATCAGAGATCGACTCGCAATGTGGCTCCTCAGGCAACTGAGCAGGTAGGCCCTGTTGGGGGGCAGGTTGTATTGGAGACCTCAGTGGGGTAACCTGCATCACTGCTTGAAGCATCGGTACCGACGGTGTTGGTACTGAAGCTGCCACCGGGATCGATGGTGCTGTCGAACCCGAATCCCTATGCCTTTTCCTATGGGGCAGTTTAGCCGCCTTGTCTTTCTTCGCCTTCCTATGGGCAGAAGAGTGATCTGACCCTCCATGCTTCCTCTTTTCCCGTTGTTTACACGGGGGAGAAAGAGATTGTTGAGCCCTGGAGGGGGAATTCCATCATCCGATGGATGCAGCTGAGGCATGGGCGGCGTGGACGAAGGGCGTTGTCCAGGCATGCCTGAGAAAGAGGCTGGGCGTTGAGCCAATGTGGTCAAAGCTACAGCGCATGTTCCACCTGCCAGCGCTTAGCAGGTGGAGCATGCGCTGGCCCGGGCTTTGCTGCAGGCTGATCTGATTGCATCAGCGCTTGGTCCCACAGGAGCTTTCGCAAGCGATTCTCCCTAATTTTTTGTGCTTGCTTAGTAAAAGCAAGGCAATGGCAGCATTTATCCGTCCTGTGCCCCTCATCGAGGCAAAGGAGGCACAAGTTGTGAGGGTCCGCCGGGGACATTTTGGACCCACATTCCGCACATTTGTGGAAAGCCACCCACTGCGCCATCGCAGAAAAAGAAGAATTAGAATACAGAAAAGAGGGAAAGGTAATATTTTTGTTTTGTTTTTTAATAGGAATGAAGAAAAGAGAGATGAAGTTATAACAAGGGGATAACTTGGAATAACAGCAAGAACAAGAAGAATATTAGAACAATAGAAGTAACGAACAAATACTGAGTCAAGCGAGAGACGAACAGGCACGAGGCACAGCGAACAGCGGTCGCAAAAGACTGGAGAAAATGGCGGACACTCTGCTCTATATATACTACCGAGGGGGAGGGGAGCAGAGTTTTCCTGCCAAAACTGTTAGCCTTCAATCTTTCCGGCCTAGGCACTGCACAGGTGCAGCACCCATATGTGTGATGCACAGAGGCCATGACGAAGAACTAAAGATGCCTTTTTTACTTTCCCAGGTCAAAAGTTCATTGCATGTTAACTACTTTGAATAGTAGGCCTTTTGCCATACAGAAAAGCATAATATAACTAATTCTAAACAAATAAGACAGGTTCTCTTGTGCAACTGAAGGTTTTATATTTGTGAGTTCAATCATGACAAATGTACATGAACCAATCACTTAAAAATGTCTGAAAATGCATCTACAAGGGTTTTTTTTAAACTATCAAGATGCACTGTTCCAAAAATCATTGAATATTATACTAAGCATCAAATATTATATTTTACTTTATATGGCAACCCCCAAAGTCTACCAAGAGATGAAGATTGACAGAATAATATATAAATTGGAAACAGAAGGAATTATAACAAAGTGGTTGAAAAAGGAGTTCTGACCAGATTGGGGGGTAAATGCTGTACATTTGCCATGAACATACAGTGATAATATCTGAACATCTCCTAATATAATTCCTTCCTCACATATACACCTGTTCTGAAATAAATGAGCTTTAATTTGCACACTTTTTGTTTATAAATGATATTCTCTACAGCAAGAGAATATTTCTTGTTAAGGTTCCCCACAAATCAAATATCAATCTTAAACAGAATACACATGCACAAAAGGCATGTACATGTTTATGTGATATAAATCCTATAATTAATGCCTAAGTAAGTATAAATGCAAGTGGTTCACTAAAAATGCTGTCAAGACAAGATATTGTGTTTGAAAAAATCACTCTGTATCCATCACTGACCTAATATTAACACCAAACATTAATAAATTACCCAAAATAAATTTAGGAAACTTACTTATGTGCACACACTGATTCCATATGAGATGTAATTCAATTTGTGGAACTTAAGTATGACCATGGTCATGTAACTATTTTACAGACAACTTCAATAGAAATCAATGTTCCTCTGCTTATGACACAAGTTTACTTTATGAAGTTCACACCACATCTAAGTTAAATTATTCCTGGGAACTGTTTCCTTCACAGGGATGAAGAGCAATGCAATTAAGCAGGGGGGTCTACAACAGTTGCATAAGGCTCTGTATACATTCTAAAAATTACAGTATATCAGTCCACAGACCATTTCCTGAGCTTGGCCAAGCCTTGTCCACTTGCCATTCACCTTCACTTTTCTTATCCTAACCCCAAACTGCAGAATTACGTAACACTGAGCCTCACTCTTATGTCCACTTCTGACACACTGTGTGCTGTTCGAGAGCCAGTGTTGAAATATTCCCCGGGATCATAGCTGCCTTTAAAATAAATAGCTTACCTCACTTAACTTTGCATATCCTACCCTCTGTATCATTCAGAGGATTGCAAACTTTTCAAGAAGCACCATAGTATTCTCAGGAATATGTGGCCTCTTCTGCCAGTGTCACAAATGCCACTGTGTCTTTTGGAAATACTCAGGCCCCTGTGTAAAAATGCCCCCAAAAGAGCTGGGCAGGACATGATCATATGCTATTCAAAGGCTCCTCCACTAGAGATTTAAGTATATGGCTTGGGAAGGCCCAAACCTTATCATGGGGTGCACATCTCCTCTTCTATATTCATTCCTGTATACATTGAGTATATTGTGTACGGTAGTGCTATGCTTGAAAATATCTTGCACTTAACAAGATGTGGTGCAGTCGCATCTCAGAGGCCGCTCTTCCGCAGATTTGTGTGTGTGTATAACTGTTGCATTAAAATAATTTTATACATACTCCAATTTTGTATATAACCAAGGTAGTCTACAAATATGATAAAATTAATACACAATACAATAAAAACAGTAAAACTAGATAATTCCGACAAAAACAAAGATGACAGCAAATACGATAAAACAGATAAAATGTCTAGGTAAATAAAAAGGTGCTGAGAACCACAAGAAATTAGGTCAAGGGACACAGGTTGCCCACCTCTGGTGTAGAACTTGCTTTTTTAAAAAATCACAATCAGCATTACTCATGGTAAGATATTTTGCCTGGATCATGGACAAACAGACAGAACACCACATGTGTCAACTTCCTGCCCCCCAGGGGCATTGGTTAGTGGAATCTATACAAAAAATATTTAGTATGTCAGTATAAAAGTGTGAAAAGTTTTGTATTTTTAATCCACAATTTTATATGTAACCATTCTACTACTATTACCTACTACTATTTTTATTGTTTTGGACCCCACCTTTTTACCTAAAAATGGCCCCAAATGCTGCTTACAAACACAATTTAAAATAGACTGAAACAATAAATGACCTTAAGATACAATTTAAAATAACAATTACAAAATAAAAACAGCACTCAACCCACAGAACCACTTATAGACCAAAGACCTTCTTCTCAAGTAAAGCATTTTCTGCTGACGGTCAGAAGGATTGCAGAAAGCAAGCAAACCTAACTTTCCTCTGAAAAAGGTTTCACAGCCCCCCAAAAGACTCTCTCTCCCATCACCACAAAAGACCTTCTACAAAAGAAGTGAAGGACTGTGTTGGTTTGTACAACAGAAGGTAATCTTGGAGCCTGGTCCCAAGCCACAGAGGACTTATAAGTCCTAAGTAGCACTCTGAATTTTGACACTGACTGGTCACAGCACTCTGGACCAGCTAAAGTTCCTGAACAGTTTTCAAAGACAGCTATATTGTAGAATGGGATGAAACCAAGTCATATGTAACTGTGGTTAGATTAGACATCAGAAACTGTTTTGTTAAACATCACTTTGTTGGCCCTAAACCAGCCCATTACCAATACCAGGAGCCAATTTTGCAGTTGCGTAGCTTCCTCAGATTTAGACTGAAAGGAAAGATAAGAGTTGAGTGTCATTAGCACACTGGTGGCACCAAACCCCAACTATGGACTATCAATCCCAGCAGTTCCATGTAAGTTTGAAATACCATAGGAGATAAGATGGAACCTTGAAGGACACCACAGGCCAGGCATTGAAAAGGAATCCCCCTGCTGAGATCACCCATCCAAAAAGAGCCTGAATCACTGCATAACATTTCCATCTCAGAAAGAATAGCTGATGGTATAGAAAACCACCAAAACATCTGCCAGAGCATCCAGAAGAGTGGTGCAGTGGTTAAGAGCATGGAACTCAGGTGACTCAGGTGACTGGACTCAGGTGATCTGGGTTCTAATCCCCACTGAGCCATGGAGCCACCTGCGTGATTTTGGGCCAGTCAGAGACTCTCTGCCCAACCAACCTCACAGGGCTGTTGTTGTGGGATAAGATTGAGAGCAGCAGGAGGAGAATGATATAAGCCCCTCTGGATTCTTTGTAAGGAAAAAAGGGCTGAATATAAACCAAATAAATGAACGAGCGAATGAACAAACAAACAAACAAACTAGCAAGGACACACCATATCCCATTCCTTTAGTAGATAACCTATCAATGTGGCCAAAGCAGTCTCTGACCTACAACCAGGCTTTAAATGGATCTACATAATCCATTTTATCCAGAAACCCCTGGAGATCCAGAAACTACCACACACTTCAACATCTTCTCCAACAATTTTTAAGTTAGAGCAACTGTAAATACATGGCCTTGAATCCTGAGATAACTTAACTTGAGGACACGCCAAGGTTTCTCATCTTATGTCCCTCTATCCATTAAACACTCCACTATCCCAAATAATGTGGGATGGAATGCAGAGGGCTCCTGAGGGAGGGTGAAATTACTCAAAATTATGTGCAGTTTTAGGCAACCTTGACTTCCTCCAGCAGTATTCTCTGTCCTATCCCACATCGTTCAGGATAGACCAAACTCTGGATTGGCTATTCAAGAATGTTGGTAGCTCCAGAGGAGAGAACAAGACATTTTCCTTACATGTAATTCCTTAAGTTAGTAACAGATGTGTGCGAGTTGCTAACAAATTAATTGGCACTGCACAGGCTACAACAGAAGGAAGCTAAAAAGTAAAAGTAAAGGTTTCCCCTTGACATTACGTCCAGTCATGCCTGACTCTAAGAGGCGGTGCTCATCTCCGTTTCCTAGCCGAGGGAGCCAGCGTTTGTCCACAGACAGTCTCTGTGGTCATGTGGCTGGCATGTCTAAACACTGAAGTGCACGGAACGCTGTTACCTGCCCGCCAAAGTGGTACCTTTTTATCTACTTGCATTTGCATGCTTTCGAACTGCAAGGTTGGCAGAGTTGGGACAGAGTACAGGAGCTCACCCTGTTGTGCAGATTTGAACTGGCGACCTTTCAATCAACCAGCCCAGCAGCACAGCGGTTTAAACCACTGCGCCACCTGCAGTCCCACAGAAGGAAGCTAATTTACATCTAAATTTACCTTTAATCTAATTTATACGCTGCAGAATGTGCTTTGAAAAGTAAGCTTCTTCACTTGTCTAAGGACTCTAAAGCTATGTGATTCCTTACAATGACAGGACAACTATTATTCAAAATATTTATCAGCACCTTATGAAATACAGTATACCCCCATGAAGTCGCGGTTCAGCATTCGCAGCTTCAGTCTTTCACGGGATTTTTCTCCGAGTCCAAGCCGATCTCCTTGTGAGTAAGCTGGCGCCTCGCCGTATGGCGGCTTACTTGCAAGGAGATAGTTTCCTCCGAGTTTGGACTCGGCTTGGACAACACGATCTCTGTGCACACCTGCCCCTACCTCGCCACGCACGCACACCCACCCCCCAGCCCGGCCCAGCCCGCACCGCCTTGGTGGCTGGCGCCCATCGCCGGCACCAAATTTGCAGTTTTTCATAATTCGTGGGTGCTTTAGGAATATAACCCCCGCAAATTCCAGGGGACTACTGTACTGAACTAATGAATTTCAAATAAAGGATATACACACATCCCTTTGCATACTTCTTGCCAAACTAACCTGCAAATATTTCAGAAAGAAAGAGCAAAACATTATCTGAACACAGTATATATAACAAGGAGACTGATACTTTCACTGGATTTATAGTCTTCAGGTTGATTGATTATGGAAAATATTGTATGGTTTGCCATCTGATCTTTTTGTCTCATTAGATCAACACAGGAAGGAACTACAAGAGAACAAGCCACAGAAGAAGAGCTAAACAAAAGAAGGAAGCCTCTATGGTTGGAAACTACCAAAGAGGCAAAGGCAAAACAAGAGGGGTGCAGAAAAATTGAAGACTAAATGCTAGATGTTGGGAAAACTTCTAAGAGGCACACAAAGTGCAACCCAGTAAGTAAGAGAACAATTTCAAAATCTGAGGATTTCAGAAGAGTCTTCCTGCCTTTACTAAATAAGCAAGACTGGTAACATGCCAGATAAATAGCATTTAATGAGACACTTTCTCCAAAATACTTAGAAATGTAGTTTCAATGGTGAAAAAAATGTAACATCTAGCAGATCACCACAAAGATTCCCAAAAGCAACACAGTATTGTATTAGTGGTTAGAGAAATCTATAAAATGGGAGAGGTACACAACATATATGATCATCCTACCCAGTGTTCCTAAAAAAAGACTACAGATACAAATTTACATATTTATCATTTTTAATGTATCATTACTTTTTCCCCATCTTCACTAAATTATTTTAATGACCATTCATTATCCTGATTAATCATTTGGTTTTTACCACACGACCAAATTACACATCTTATGCTAGCTGGAAATTAATAAAGGCCAACAGGAAAAATCAACTAACTTTAGCAAACTTCAGTGCAAAATTAATCCTAACAAGTTGAGAAGATGATTCTCTGAATCACAATGCAAAACTCTTCAATATCACCATAATGTATTACTGCAAACAAAAATGAAACAAAAATGTCAGAGAAAACAAACAAGTGGACAGTATCCTATATTGCCAAAGAGGATGGATAAAAATCAACTATTAAAATAAATTAAAATTGGATTTTTAAAATTTAAACTGGATTTTTAAATGCTTTTTGAGGAAACATCTATCTAAAGATAGTTTTCTATTTAAGGTAACATTATAGTAAGCCGCCCCGAGGCTTTGTTGCAATGGGGGCGGCATAAAAATGTTTTAAATAAATAAATAGTCCAAAGGTTATTCATCATGAAATAAGCAAAGTAGCATGAGGCTGTATATTCATGCAATGTTTAATTTTTGTCAAATGAATTACATTAATCCATTCTCAATGTCATGCTCTTTCAGAGGTTTCTGTAAGATTACTGGGCATTTTTTCTATCTAGAAGAGACAATCACAGATGCTTGGTATTACAGTTTACAGTGAATTTGTGTCTGCAGCGATCACATGACCCTTCTTCGCAGCAAAAGTGTTATAAAATAAACATACATGGTCAAGAAAAAGGTCTTAATCCCATTGTTCCTTTGCAAATCTATGTGCACAGAATCAAACCCTTACTTCTTAAGTCCTTGATGTTGTTGTTAGTTGCGAAGTCATGTCCAACCCATCACAACCCCATGGACAACATTCCTCCAGGCCTTCCTGTCCTCCACCATCCCCTGGAATCCACTTAGGCTCACGCCAACTGCTTCAGTGACTCCATCTAGCCACCTCATTCTCTGCCGTCCCCTTCTTCTTTTGCCATCTATTGTTCCCAGCGTTAGGCTCTTCTCCAGGGAGTCCTTCCTTTTCATTAGGTGGCCAAAGTATTTGAGTTTCATCTTCAGTATCTGGCCTTCTAAAGAGCAGTCAGGGTTGATCTCCTCTAGGACTGACCGGTTTGATAGCCTTGCGGTCCAAGGGACTCGCAGGAGTCTCCTCCAGCACCACAATTCAAAGGCCTCAATCCTTTGGCGCTCAGCCTTCCTTATGGTCCAGCTTTCACAGCCATACATTGCAAACTTAAGTCCTAAGTTAGTGCTAAGTTTAAAAAAAAATCAAGGAATAGAAGATTGTTGGAAATGGAATAGATCTGCACAAGAAGCTAAGTACAAGGAGGGAGGGGCAAGCAGTAAAAAAATGAAAGTGAAACCTTTTGAGCTGAAATACTCCTCAAGTCTTTGTGCATAGCCTTTGGTTTATTATATTATTTGTTCCCTGGAGGAGAAAACCTATAATGCAGCAGGCCATAAAAGTTGCCCAGTTTGGGAATATTGCAATGAATTTTCACTACTTATGGGAAAGGCATGCATGCAAAACCATGATTTAAATCTAGTCTTACTGACTAGTGATTTAAAACAAATCCTCCTACTGCCAATGCAACTCCATAAGTTCTGCTGCATTTGCAGGATTCACTAATAGCATTAGTGTTTCCGGAAACAAGCTCAGACATGCTGGTTCCCAGATTAGCATGAAGAGCTGCATTTCAAAAACTAACACTTCCATTATTTTAAGGATACTTCAACAGCCACTATTTCCTACTGCTCTACCAATGCCCCCCACCAGTGCACAAGCAACACAAGATACTGTCCAATAGCTAGAATATCACAGTCCTGTATCATCTTGGGAAGCTATGTCACAGAACTGATTATCCTAATGAATGTGGCTAAAGAAAAAAGGAAATGTTAAAAAGGGTAAGCGTGAACTTACTAAGTATAAATAATGCTTTCCCAACAATGACCAAATCAGAAAAGTCAACAATGATTTGATACCAGAGACAACAAACCCAACAAACCCAAAGGTCCGCCTGGCGCTCTCATTATTTGCTTTTCGGAGCCAGGCCAAGACCTTTTTATTTAAATGTTATTTTATTTGATTGTTAAATTATTTATTGCTTTTATCTAACTCTGGGATGTTTCCAATTCTGTATATTTTTGTATATTGTTATTTATTTGTTTGTTGGAAACCGCCCTGAGGCATATGCGAATGGGGTAGCATACAAGCACTCCAAATAAATAAATAATAAATAAATCTTTTCCCCCATGGTGACAAAAATAGAGATACAAAGAAAAGCAACTTCCATATATTCTTTAAAAAAAAAATCAGAATTTCCAATTAAGAGTTATGGTTGTATTAAGTTTAGTGTTTAGTTTAAAAGAGCAATTTATAGATGAAACTTATTATAGGTTTAAAAATACTTTTTTAAATTGTTAGTGTTGACCCACCAGGAAATTCATAGTTTATAAAAACAGTGGCAATTAAGAGGATCAGTGTAGCCCTGGGAAAACATGTTACAGCTTCAGTGAGTGTGATGGCTGATAGCTTTTCTTCTATTTACACAAAATATAAAAGGTCCCTTGGCAACTCCTAAATCAAATCATGAAACGGAACTGACAGGAACAGAGATACTAGACATTATCCAATGGGGAGGGGGGTCATTAATCCCTGTCCACCCAGTTCAAGACCAAATGATGCGATGTTTGTATTATTGTGGAAGTCCAGTCCCTAAATTCAGTGTTCCAGAGTTTCAATGACTATCACTGCCCTAAAATCTGCAGTGTGTTTATCTATTCCCTCAGCTTAAGACTCACCATTAAAGAAAAACATATATTAATGTTCTTAACATTAACTAAAACAAAGGCAGAGTTATAAAAATGCCTATGTCTTGCCCACAAGCTAACATAGTCCTGTGAAAACACATTTCAGCTTCAGTGAAGCTGATAATTTCTTCTTCCGTTCAAACACAAAATATAAAAGGTCTCATAGCAATTGTCATAGAAAAATAAAGGTCATTTACGCATACAATTATGTAACCAGGTCAAAAAACTGACAAAATGCTATAAGGAATTTATGGACATGGCATTTTCTTCAAACCTATGCAAAGAAATGAAAAACAATAGTTTAATATATAATAGTAATTTTAATGCTGATATGAAAGAAATTTGTATAGTACAGTAATCACTATGACCCATGAGCCTAGGGGCATTAAGTTTTCATTAAAATAGAACTGTTCTATTAATACATTTCTTCCTTAAATGCAGTTGTGTCCCTTTTAGAGAAACTAAGGAAGGAAGTGCAATGCGGAAATTATTTATAAAGTAATCTCAAACTACATGAACACCAGGATTCTGCTTTCAAATCTGCATAGAAAGTTTGTAGTAGTATTCTTCACTTACACTGTTTATACTCAATACTCAAGCACACACAACAGAGGGGCTTATGGTAAGTATTTCTGCTATGGTATACAGCACTGCAGCAGAGAACAGCTTATGATTTGTAGAATCTACAAAACTGTATCACAGACTCTGTTGCAGTCTCCTAACTCTTCAAGTAACCTGTAGAAACTATTTACAAAATTACTATTATCATTCGTTTCTTCCAATCCGGGCATTGCGCTCTACGGCAAAGCCCGTATGTGATTGCACAGAAACCAAGAACTGGAGCTCAATAACGACTGATAAGCCAGGAATTCCTCACACCTTAAATGGCAAAAATTTAATACATTTTTATACTCAATTAATATATACTCTTCAATTTAAAGAATTTTAATTTCTTATGCATTTCTCTTCTCGCCCCTCAGGGTCACAATACAATAGAATACAATAATATTAAAATAAGCAATACATTAAAAGAATTCCCACTGATTTTGAATGTGTATCAATTTGCAAGTACGACTACATGACTTTATATAACTCTAACATTAGGAGCCTACCACATTTCTAAGGACTAGCTCATACTCATTAACAGAACATATGCAGCTTTAACACACCAAATCCCCCCAGGAGCTGGTCATGAGACCACGTGTACCCAGACCCTATTCTTGAATAATCAATTTCTCCACATCAGCCATAACTGAAATGTAGCCATTAATTTTGCAATGGGAACAGATTGGGCAGCATTTGTATTAAATGGCAGTGCCCACGTAACTCACATAATGTCATCACAGGGGAAAGGGGGCAAACAATCACAGTGCAGTCCCTTTACTAGTATTAAAAATCATAAGCAAATTATGACTGCATAATATCTTAGACTTAGCATACTTATATCCAAGAACTTTTAGTGCAAACCAACGATCTTATAAAATACTAAATAGTAATAAATATCCTTTGTACATATTGGAAAATGCTGTGGGTAACAGGCAAATTGCTGAAGGAGCTTTTAAAAATCCTGTATTCCCCTTCATGCATGGAACAGTAACATCAGTCTGTTCAAACTTCCCATTTTAATTAGCACGAAAGTCTCAAGAGTTTTGAAGATAATTAATAACAAACCCAGAGTATAGGGTTAAAGCCAGGAGACAGAACAGCAACCTAGATTCTATCATCTATATAACAGATACAGCAGTCATTCAAACCACTAACTCCTAACAAATTTAAAGGATAGGCTTAGTATTAGTATTAGCGTGTTTTACAAACCAGTTGTACTGCATGCTTGCACTTAAGAGGTTTATTTGTTTGTTTGCAAGCTACCCATGAGCCAAAGTGCTCTGGGAGGTTTCACAGAGCACATAAAAAAATAAAAGATATAAAAACATATTAAAATATCCTTAAAGGTTTACAATCCATATTTTAAAACCACTTATTAAAACTCTCTCCCCCCATGTATAAATTTAAATTAAAAAAGAAAAAAAATATTCAGACTTCTTAGCAGCTAAGCAGGTCTCAGAAGCTATTTGAATGCCCTACAGTAGAGGATGGTCTTTACCTGGCAACAAAAAGATAATAAGTTTGGTGCCAGGTGGATCTCAGGAGGGGAGCTCATTCCATAATTGGGGAGCTACCACTAAAACA
This sequence comes from Varanus komodoensis, assembly GCF_004798865.1. Classification (NCBI taxonomy): domain Eukaryota; kingdom Metazoa; phylum Chordata; class Lepidosauria; order Squamata; family Varanidae; genus Varanus; species Varanus komodoensis. The sequence continues at coordinate 7,296,270 of NW_025335641.1, forward strand.
ATCCTTGTCGTTGTTGCCACCAACCAAGCCTCCCTTGTGGGTGGCAATCAGAAATACGTAGATCCCAGAACTTGATTGTAGTGTCTGGGCAGAAGAAGGCTGGGAGAGGCATTCCGTCAGGTATTGTGGTCCAAGCTGTGTAAGGTTTTATAGGTTAAAACTAGAACCTTGAATTGTACTTGCAAGGATATAGGCATTTTCTAGACGCCAGTGTTACGATCTTAAGTATTCCCACTTGTGGGGGGAGAGTAATTATGCACTATAAGGTGTACTATCCCAGTCCTTCTATATCTTATTTCATGAACTTCCAAATATGCCAATAAAATCCCAATCAGTTTCTCTTGCTTCTTTCCCTACAATGGACTACTGCAATTGGATAGCTCTATTTCCACTCAAGTACAGCCAATTCAAGTCACAGTACAAAATACCAAAAGGACACAACAAATATAGCTGCTCTTTGGTGTTTAAGTTGGGTGCAAGACCAGCAAACAGAGAAAAGTAACTCATAATAAATATGAGAGAAAATAATTGCATCATGATTGAAAATGATTACTGAAAATTGTACAAAACACATATAACTGCCTGTTTTTAGTCTACTTAGATGTTTTTGCCTAATAGAGGTTGATAGGTGAAAAAATACATAGGCACCTGGGTCAAGTTGGGAAATCCCTTTCCTTAAAAACAGCAGCTCCTTTTGCATTTAGTCAGAAAACAAAGAGCATTCTGCTCTCAATTGTTTGCATACATGAAAATAATGCTGGATCAAAAATAAAATAAATGAAAATAAAACCAGGCATGAAAAAATGGACAATAGCAACGTAAGTTTACAAGTTGCTAAAGTTCTAACTCCAAATTCAACTTTTGTTTCAGTGAATTTTAAATGTCAACTGAATTAGCATATGGATTTGTCAAGTCTGATGAGGAAAACGTATACAGACAGACTTGATTTTACATCTTTAACAAACATACCTGTCCCAGTCAAAAGTCCAGCACTCTTCTTTCGTGCATAAGCGCGTAAGTGGTTGGACAGGCTAACAGCACTTGTAAACGCCGTATTGCAATGCACACACGTTCTAAGCTTCACAGGCATACCTATCATTCAAAAGAAAACTATAATCCAGTTCTCTCTTTAAAAGTGAAACTCTCAAAGCGTTTTGAAAAATTCTGCATTAAAAGATGATTTTAAGTATGCTTACTGCACCACTGAAATTATTTCATATACTAGAAGGATCCAAGCTCATGGCTATTACTTTCATTTGTTGCATTTAGCACTAAACATGCTTTTGGTAAGAAAAATGGAAGGCGTGACTTGAATCCCTAAGCTTCTTTAAATTTAACACCTATTATCACTTTCCTGCTCATCTTCACATTATACAGATTATTTCCTAACCCCAAAATACAATTCTGCGATTTGACTAGCACAGTTCTGTTAAGAAGTTTGAAAGCTTTGCAACATTCCCAAATAAAGAGAATTAGAAAGTCTAGTCGACAAAGTGGTAATTGAAGTGTTTTATCCACACGACTGTAAAAAGCTCAATACTAAATTAGGGTGCTGATGAAGGCTGGGAGAAAAAGGTGGTAAAACACACCATTGCACAGCTGTTAGACAAAACATTTTATTCGGTGCATTTTATCTTCATTACTCTGAATGCGCAATCAATAATGAAAGTTAATGATTTGTAGTTTTTGCTAAGATCTTTGTGCTAAATAAATGATCAACAAACATCTTAGTTATCACAGGAAAGAACACACACTAAAACAATAACAAACCACATGACAAAGAAGCCATTACAAATAGTTTCTTCTCAGCTTTACTTCGATACACACAAATGTTTTTATTGTCCTTCTTTGCCAGATACAAGCCCTCAGGTGTTCTCCTTAGCATGTTCAAAGAAAATGTGAAGGAAGAGTGTTCCTGCTCCACCCCCTTTGTCATTGCATCTGTCACTCTATATATGTATGGTGTGATGGTCTGAGAAGAGTACCTGCTCTAACTGTGAGTGTGTTACACATGATTAAGAACCCTGATCTTCCATGGCTCTTCATCATGTGAAGCACCTCCACAGATACAGGGATATTCCCCTTCAAATATGTACAAAGGGAAAGCTGCAATGACCAGGGGGAGGAATGGAGCATTCTTCTCTTCATGCATTCTTTCAACACACTGAGTAGAATACCTTGAAAAGGTTAACCTAATGAATAACACAATCAATAGTCTGTTTCTTATACTATATTGGAAAGAATAAGGAGCTGTTTGAAATCCATTTCATCAAAAAGAAAATTTCAGATACGCTGCAATTCAAGAATAACTAGACAGTAAAACAAAGACTATTTCACATATTAAAAATATAATATCGCTTTGAGACAGACTTCAGAAGTTTTAATAAATGAAGCAGCACTGTGAGTTGTCAAATCCTATGTTAATCACAATTAGCTTAAGGACTCTATTTACTATTAGTAAACAAGTGGTGTTTTATTTTTGAATGAAACCTAGTATTAAGCAGCATTAATGAAAGTAGCAAAACATTTCATGTTTAGCAAACTATTCAGCAATTTCTAAGTTTCTGTGAAACTTATCCATGAGACCAGTTTTATTGCGAAGTGTCCTATTTTAAAGGAACCCAGCAAAATAGTCAAATATACCTTGTATAATTTTATAAATACAATATTAACTGATCTTTTCATCATAGCAAACTAAGTATTTGGTGTAAAGACAAGGCATCTAACTAAACAAAGGTAAGAGCTAGAACACAGTGGGCAATCTTATGCACGCTAGCAGGTGCCATGTAACTTCAGACTCCAAATAGAGAATCAAATGTCTGAATACTTCCCCATTTTTTAAAATGAAGGGAGTAAAATATGGTAAAAACACAACAACTATGTTAACATTTGATTTACTGCCTGCAGTTGGCTTTGGTACAACACAGCAACAGAATCATCACATGAACAAGAACTGAGCTGTAGCAGAAGTGCTATATCATACTGCAGTACTGGAAGAGCCAGAAAAATGAGAAAGGGTATAAAGCAAGATCATGCACTTTACTGCAAAGTATATTACATGAAACATTTAGTGAAGCTAGAATGAGAAATGATAGCTGCAAAAAGTGTTGTGCAGATGTGTTGTCAAAGGATTCCAACAGACCTTCCTTGATCCATGACAGCCAATACTGAAAGATATATTTAAGAATGGTATTCTAGAACTACACTCCAAGCTATGAAGGAAGTAATAAAAGGAAAAAAATTCTTGGCATATTTCCTAAGAAGATCTTCATCCAAAAAACTTTAGGAATTTGGTATCAGAACTCTGATGGGAACAACAGTGTTAAAACAAGGCTATGGCTAGCACAGAAATGTCGATAGGACAGAAATAGATTAGATCACATATCACCTAGTTAACCAATCAAGCATGCATTAACTTATGCAAACATGCATAGTCTTACTTTAGATAAAACAAACATCTTAATAAATTATATATCTTCACCAGTGGAAGATTACGGGGTTCCCCCAGCTCTGCCAGTTATGAGCGCCAAAATATTTTAAGTATATGTCTCCTCTTTATATACATCCTCAATCACTATAGAACAAAAACTTCTTCATATTCAGAGCTCAACTTGCATATAGAAAACTAAAGCAATTTTCATATGAAAGATTAATTTCCTTACTATTTCTCTAGCTAGAACTTCACAAAGGAAAAAAGCAGTTTCAATAAGAATTACTTTTAGAATACTGTTTAAATGTTATATTGTATATTGTTATATCGTAATTTATTTTCCAGTTTACTGAAATCATAATGGAACAGTAGACCCAACTATAAACAAACCTCTTACCTGACTGCATAGTCAAGTCCATTTTTTGTGGCTGATACATCAAAGGACTGTCTTCATCTAATGGAAGAACACATTTTTGAACAAACCTCTTTCTTGCAGTTTGATTATGGATCTTTTGAGGAGAGGTATCAAGATTTCTTTCTTCTCCTATCCTTTTATTTTTCAAAAGTTCTATCAGTGTAAGTGACTGGGGGTTTTTTTCATCATGTAGAACTGTTTTTGCTTCATCACATTCATTGAGGAAAGTCAGCCCTTCTTCCTCTGATGCAGACACTGATACATTTTCAGTCTTTAGGCCATTGCGGTATGCTTCAAGAGGTATAACATTTTGTGATAAAAAGTCATCATTTGATGAAAGTTTCTGAGCCACAAATGGTCTGGGGATAACACGCCGACTGTTCAATGCCTTCAGGATTTTTTCATATTTTTCTTCATTTTGCATCATTTCATTTAGAACACAGATTGGAGATTTGTGTGCATCCCATTTGGTTTTACCAAGCCTTTTAAGGTGTCCTCGTACGTGATTAGATAATCCAATTTTAGTGTCAAACCAACCACCACAAAGCTGACATGTATGTTCTGAAGAACTTTCTGATTTTTCAATAGCTACAAAGAAAAGGTATTGCTTTATCAATTTGTTAGACATTAGGGACTCAGCTTGCCTAAAATCTATGCATTAAAATTTCAACCAAGAATGTAAACAAAAACTGCAAGAGAATCAGGATGTAGTAAAACTAGCTTCAGATTCACATTACATCCCCTTCACCCTGCACAGTATGCTAAAGAAAAATCTTACCTTTTCTAACTCGTTTAACAGGGGTTCCCGTCACTGTTCTTTTGAAATGCTGCATTTTGTCACTTGTTGCTATCTGTTCAGGTGAGACAACATGGCGGGCCTCATAGCTTAACCCAGCTCTGTGAAGATGCCCACGAACATGATTAGACAATCCAACACCAGTTTCAAAAGTCGCTGGACAATATGGACAAGTTTTTTTCTCAAGTGATAAGTCAGTCCAATGGAAAACTGAGTTATGTTTTGGCAACGTTGTGCCTATGTTTTCTAAATTATGAGGATCTTGAAAATCATGCAGGTAATTGCTACCTTCACCATCTTCATAATACTCAAAATAAAATCCATCATTTTGCTCATATCTAAGAGAGGATTTACCACCAGCATCTTCTTCCATTTTACCTTTAAATAAAGGGAACAGGTTTACAGGGTCCTGATTAATATCACTGTAAGAGCCATCCTCCACAGACCGTGTAGTGTAATCACACAGTTCAACATTATCCCATGAACTTTCATCCTCCGTTTCATAGCTGTCTTTTTTCCCAGCAAGTTTCTGCAAAACAACAACAGTCATTTTATGTAGAACGTCTGGATAACTGTCCAAATCATCTCCTGTTACAGAGCCTTCCCTTTTGGATCTTTTAACCAATCTTTTTACAGTTACATGCTTATTTTTATAGATGCCTGGTCTTTTTGCATCATACTTAAGAGAATCCATAATACATCTATTATGAGAATTATCTGAAGACAATAAAGGTAAGGGCCTGACAGATCTTGTAGCTTCCCTTTTAACGTGTAATAGATAAGGGCTGCTAATTTTTTTAATCCTATGGTTTTCATGTTTGTCTCTATATAAATAATTACTGCTAGCTTTGACACTAGCCTTTTTCTTTCCTGTGTGATGTAAATATTTAGATTTTTGGCCAGTGCTATTTCTATGCAAAATAGGCTTGTCTGTAGAGCTTAGACCATACACACTTACAGCTGACTGTGCAACGCTTTTCCGAGCCTTCTGTATCCTGGGGGGTCTCTTGTGAAGTTTTGCAAAGTTACTTGACTGGAATGCAGAGCCAAATGGTCGTTTTATATCTTGTTTTAAAACAGAGGTCTTTGGAAAGGTAGATGCTTGTTTGAGCAAATGTTTAGTCCTGCTTCCAAAATCTAAAGGTTCTTCTACAACATGACTTTTTCTTTTTTCTAATCTAAGACGGCTTCCAAAAGGATCTATACATGATGTTGGATGCAAATATTCCATGTGTTTTTTTAAAATGCTCCTGGCTGATGTAGTAAATGGGCAAATTTTGCACATATGGTCAGCTGACTTTTTTGATGATTCCATGAAGGAATCTTTCACTAATGCCTTTTTTTGTATTTTTCTTTGAGTTATATCTGTAGTGATCATTGAACATTTCACCACTGCCCCATGAGCAATCCCTCGATGGCACTCAAGTTCATTCTCTGTCACTGCCATAAAGTTACATTCTTCACAGCAATAGTACCTTTTATCTTTTTCATGGGTTTTAGCATGTTGCACAAAGGTTTTGGGACAATTGGTACCAAATACACATTGTGGACACTGTAACCGTGCACTCCTACCCTCATCCTGAAGTTCTTTCAATTCACGAATTTCCTCCATCAGTTTCTGTCTTCTTTCCTGATGTATTATCATATGTTTAAGAAGGGAATTGCGGTCTCGAAAGGTCCGGCCACATTCCCTACATGCATAAGGCCTCGGAACATTTAAATGACGAAAGTGACTATTGCCATCCAAGTGATACATCATGTGCCTGTGCAGGTGCTTCTTTTCCCTAAAATTCACATTGCACTTCGTACAGGGATAAAATGATGGCTCATCAGTACTAAAATTGGATGGTGATTCTAAATCATCTTGTTCACATTTGTTTAATAGAGTATTAGAAAGAAAAGTGCTAGTGTGAACAGGAGAAGTATCATCTGCACATTTATTACTTGGATTATAAATCAACTGTTGGATGGCATCCACAACTTCAAATTCCTCATCTGTTGATTCAGGCTTCACTCTCGCTAATGAATATTTCTGTGATTCTATTACTTGTAAATTCTCACTCTGCTCCAAAAACTCAACATCTAGTGAATCTGAGTTATCAGGAATATAATTTGATTCATTAAAACAGTCCTCAGTATAACGTGTAATTTTGCTAACATCCATCTTTCTTTTTCTCCTTTTCTGTACACCAACATTAGGCTGAACAGGTGACTTTTCTACAGTTTCTTCATTTGTCATAAGAAATTCTATAAACTCTTTTTGTGGATCCCAGTTTGTATCACTTTCTGTTCTGTTGTCACCTGCATCTGAAGAAGTGCCTGTTAGAGATTTGTTACCATCATCTTTTTCTAGTGAACTTTTACTATCCTCACATATATCTACTTGGCTTACTAAAGTGCTGTCTGATTTTATGCTTTTTCCTATAGACGGCTGTATGTCACAAGCAACTGAAGCAGAGGGAGGTAGATTTTTCATGGAATGTGTCAGGTTCTTAGCATGCGCTGCTTCAGGTAACAAAAACAAAACTTGGTGTTGACTTGAATTTTGGGTTGAAGTCTTTGTAGGAAGCTGGAGATTATGTACCAACGTCACAGTTGAGCAAGAATCTGTTTGATGGCCCACAGTTTGTGCAGTGGTTAACGAAACACTGCTTTTTTTCATAATGGAAGTTTTAGTTAAAGTAGAGTGTAAAACTGGTCCATTAACAGAAGTTCCTGTAGGCAAAAGAAAGTTTTCACTAGAAACAGTAGGAGCACCAGTGTGTATAAATATAGATGTCTGGCCTCCACTTAAGGCTTTTTCCGACGTGTCCCTCGATAGCTCTTCAGGCAGAGTCAGGGTATTCTTCTGAAATGACGTTTCACTCTCTTGGAATTTGGGAATGCCACTGTTATTTTCAGAGATGAAACTACTGTCATCTAGCAGTCCTTTAGCACCAATAATCTCAGTACTGATCTCTGTCTCATCCATACTGCTGGTCTGCTCTGTCCATTAAGTACATTTATGCTAGAATAAAAAACAAAGAGACCTTGTCAGAATTTCTATATGTGCCTGAAAAAGAAACTTATCAGTTAAACAGCATCTGCATAAGCAGGAAGACCACTGATAAGCACATATTAATGAAAGGGAAATTATGCCAAATTTCAAAATCCATTATTATTATAGTTCTTTTATGATTTCTTCAAGCCAGATTTGCATATATACTCCAATGTGCCAGCCAGTACACATCCAGTATCTGCATATAATGAACATAAAGTCCAGGTGGCATGCAGAAATTACATATGCATGATCCAACACACTAAGTCAGAAATTTATTTTGAATGTTAAAGCAACTATATGAAATGCTATCATACTGTTTTTCAGCAATGCTACATTTCTGAAACAACACTGTAATCAACCCTTAGATTCCACAGCAAAGATCAATGACCCATATTTTAGGCTGTATTATTTCAAACTATAAGGTTGCATCCAGCAGTGTTGTTCTGCAAGTGGAAGGGCAACTACTGGAAAAACTGATTTCTACTCCTCCTACATCCCCTCGCAGTCCCCCAAAATCTATTCTGTAGGGGGACTGTGGGAGGCTGCAAAGTGGGGAGAAGACAGGAATCTACCATCCTGTTGCATAACTGTCAGATCCAACTAATATCTGTACTGGAAATGAAAGAAGTAATAAATTGCTTACACATACAGGAAAAGGTTACAAGAACAAAAATCAACTATGAAGCAGGAAAACATCTATAGAATAATTTCCTGATAGTATACTTATACATTTTATGCTGGAGCAGGAAAAGAGCAGAGAGGGGAGACATTAGTGATCAATAAATACAGCATCAAAATGCTCCATAGTAGAAACAGATTTCTATCCAGGGATACTATATACATGCAACAGACACAGGATATAAACTGGTAAGAATACAGTTTGTGCATTTAGCTACACAGAACCCAGGGTATCTTGGAATTACGTTTCTTGAATGCATTTCTTGGCTGTACTTGGCCTGCTCAGAAAAACAGGGCTCAAAAAGCGTCCTCTACCAAGCAGCAGATAGGTGGAGGAGGAACTGGATGAGCCATCTCATATTCACAAGTCAAATTTCCATGTTTATTATGAAAAGAGTGCTGAGTCCCTTTGAGTTATACAGGCAGTTATATCTCTCCTCTGTAGTTATATACTGAGTTATATTCCTCTTTATTAACATGCACAGAATTTCTAGCTGTCTGTGGTTTCCAGTTTTTGTTAAATACCAATGTCTTGCTGCAGTATTCAGACATCTTTTGCTGCTTCATTTATTCACACACATACATGTACATGCACACACAAATCCCATGGAATCATCTTAAAGCAAGCTGCTTGACCCTGCTGCTTGACAGCTATAAATAAACTGATTTTTTTATTTCCAGCCATATGAATATTATAATAAAGCAGTCTGTTACTTAATTCCTAGATTGTTTTAAGTAAATACTTTCAAATTACTTACATCCAGGCTTTTCAACAAATCTTAAGCCTGACATGTTAGAAATAAATTATCGAGGTAATAATTTTGTTGTTCTTAACCAGTCTGCTAGTAATGTGAACATATATTCCAGAAAATTTATATACAACAGCACTCAACATTCCTCAAGTAAAAGATTATGTTACCCAACAGATAAAACTATCTTAATTCATTTTGTAATTATTGGAAGCATGCATGGGTTATTTACACCAAAACTGTTGGTACTAGACACTCATTCATGAGCAGTAGCTCTAAAAGTATTGCTAATGCTTACATACTAGCTTAAATACTAAATAATTAGTATTTCTATTCTGATGAACTTCTGAAAACAGTCATAAATATTGAAAGATGGAATATCTTACACTGATGACACATCGATGCTAAGGCCTTCATTTATCCTTACACTTAGACAACCATGTTTAGTATCATTTCCAAATTTGGTGTTCACTGGATTTTTATATTACTCGATTATGAAATAATACAGGTTCCTAATCAATCCTATTCAATGTTATTACTCTGAAATGGTGATAATACAGCACCCAGTAGGAGCCAGAACATCACATGCAAAGAAGTTTAATAATGGGCACAACACACACATTAAAAAGTAGACAGTATTAGGGTGAAATTAAAAAACAAGGTCCAAGGTCTCTCACACATTGCCACTGAAAACTTAATGCAGAAATTAAGTTTTAGATGTTTTTGCGGTAAAAAGATTTCTCTAGCTTATTACAGTCACAGAAGTAGATAAATGCACGCTCAGTCAATCTGAGAGTCTGTATTAGCTTTTCTCAACAGGAAGCAGCATTGCTAACGAAGTGGTAAATTCAGTGTTAATGAGTGGCTTCACTGCTGCCACCTCTGAGGTAAAACCTTTCATGTTCCATGTTCCACCCATCTGTTCTGGTGTTAGGGGTTCAGAAAAAGAACAGACGCTTCCCATTTAAAGCAACTTGGTTGGTACCCCCTGAACAGCAGGGTGGTAAACTAAGAATATCATATTTGCTTGAAGATTGCAGTTAGAATTATCAGAATGACTTCAATAAAACCTTGTATAAGTTTGCATGAAGATAACAAGCTGTATTGTGACCACCAAAGACAGTACTGTTACGTATAACCATGCACTGTAACACTTTTACAGTATTACATACAATTTTGTTCACATGTGATAAAGTCTTACAACTGACTTAAGTGTTCAATCAAAATGAACTACCTGTAAGCAAAAAAATATAGGCAAGCAACCAAAAAGCCAGTTAATTGATGGGGTTTTTGCCCAGTCTGAGCAACAATTATGCCAAAGATCAGAGGCATTCATAGAACACATCTGATACCACTGTCCAGACAGGTTGTAAGTCTCTGCCCAGCCTCCCCCCACCCCTACAAATGACCAAGAAAACATGAACTGACTGTGCAATCTAACTGGCAGACTTCTTGATGTTAGTGCCTTTTACAGGGTACTTCCAACACTTCTGATTGTGCCCTGAAGCACCAAATAGATTATGGGACACTGCTGTGCAGATCCTGGCTCCAGATTAAAATTGCAGTAACATTATTTGTAAAAGTAATACTGCTTTCTCAGCAGTAGATTTAGGTTAGAGTTGTTAATACACATGATACATTTTGCTATATACTGTAACACCTATCCCTAACGCTCTAATTTTGCTATGTTATATACTGCACTTTTAAATCCACACAACTTATGACCGTTTTAGCTCCAAAGCCACAAACAGTAAGCAATAGAGATTGTATCAAATATTAGTCTTATATAACATATACCAGGGGTTGCCAAACTTGCTCAACAGAAGACCCACGTACAGTAAATGTCAGATATTTGAGAGCTGCAAGTGAGTGCCCACAGGTGACAGCAGGCGGTGTGCGGCAATGGACACACATAAGCACCTGCTGCGGCTAGCAGCAAGCCACAAAATAAATTCAAAGAGTCATATGTGTCTCCCAAGCCTCGGTTCAGTCACCCCAACATATACCTATTGAAAGGAATTTAACTCCCACTACCTAGTACTACACTGGATGCAATCTTATGTATTAGATAACCAAAACAGTAAAGCAGGAGAAAATGAATTGCAGATAAATAGATTCGGTTCACACCTGTTTTCCATACAATGTGCTGATTTAACATTAGGATTGATTTAGAAAGAATAATTGTGTGAAAGAATGTTATTTTTAAGAAAACAAGAAATAATGAGAAGCCATCTGAAAAGGATTCTACTACACAGACAGAACCGGGAAGTGAAGGCAAAAGACAATTCACAAAAGTCAAGAATAAACTATATACATATAACTGGAAGTCTATCATCCTATACTCTGTGAGCTGTGTGTTAGATAAAACTACAAGTCAACCCCCACCCCAAAACCCTCTTCTGAAGTTTTACAAATGTATACTAGAAGCACTGATACATGCTTTATCATTCTGTAATAACTTTTTTGTGTTATAGAGATAAACATACCGAACAAACACTTCAATCTATTTAAATTACATAAAACCCTCATAGATGTACACTTACTAATCATTTAAGTAAAGTTTACTTTCAAAATAAGAACAAACTGTTATTTAAAAGTTTATTTAAACCAGTGAACATAAAAATTGATAGAACTACAAATTAAAAAGAAGCTATTAAATTAGACATAACTGTAAGTTCTTCATGTCTCTATCTTTCCAAATCTTAAAGATGCCCAGGGAAAATCTGCACCAAATATAAACATGTATTTACTCAGGGTTACTCATTTACAGGGCAATCCTATACATTATCTACTTGACAGTTAAGGTCCATTGTTTTCCTTGGAGCTCATTCTCAGTTGAGTGAGTACTAGATTGCAACCTAACTTCAAACATCTCGAAATGTAAGATTACTTTTTGTGAGTATGCATGTCTAAGTTAGCCTAAGAACAAGGCACAGTGGGTGGGTGAGCTGTCCATTAGACAAATGCCCACTCAGCACTTGCCATGGCTTTTTTCTTCCTTGGTTCCACTCCTGGCCTCTCTTGGCAGGTATCCCCAGGGGTAGAAGTCTTTGTCATCGTGTTATTATTTGTCTGCCTTGAAATTTCCATACGTTTATCCATTCATTCCTCTGTTTTGAAATTTGCATATTTACCAAAGATGATCACTGTTCTGCAACTCTCATGTAATCTGACAGGTAACAATGGAGATCAGCAGAGGAAGTGACAAGCACACTGGTGCTGAGGGAGAAAAATTGGCTGACAACTTCAGGAGAGAAGGAGCATTAGGGATAGGTGCTACTTCTTCAGTAAAATGTGAAACAGCCTTTTTTAAAGGTGTTTGCTGGCAAGAGAAGCACCAAAATTGAAGAGAAAATCAACAGGCACTGAAAACAGGGAGGGCATTGAATGGACAGGCAGTCCTGTTTGGCGACCTAAATAAATAAATGTGATGGTTTTTCATAACCATAAGGGCTTGAAAAATTATTTCCTTTTTGGAATCTGATGAAGTTGGAGGCTTTTGCTAGGAGAGTGCTGAAGCGGAGGATGAAACCAACAATAAGAAGTGGGGGATATGGCTACACTGGGCTCAGTAGCAAACAAGCAATTTTGGTGTGCGGTTCCAGTTCCCTGTTCTCTGAAATACTATTTCTAAAAACTTTGCAGGAATGTTCTCATGTTTAAAAGAGGTCATAATTTTAAATCTGTTTGGCAGTCTGATGCAGAACAGAGGTGTTTTCCCCCTGAGCCAGCAACCCTACTGGACCAATTGCTAAAAATACACAAATGAAATAGCTAAATATATACATATTTCATGACAGAGCAGTAGAAGGGGGGTTTATGCAAAATTCCCAAACAATGGACATGCACTCCCGTGCACTTGCTTTTAAAAAGTATGAATGTGTTTGGAACTGTCTCCAGTGTCTTTTTTTCCCCCCCAAGATTTCTAGGATGGAAAAAACAAAACAAAAAACCCCACCAACATTCCATCCTGAGGCAGGGAAAGTGGTAGCAACACTAGCAAAGTCATGTGGAACAGGAGAAATTTTTGCTGCTCTTACTACATAGCTCTCTAGCTCTTCCCAAAAACCCAAGAAAAAATTGCTCTACTGGATTCAGACACCATAACAAGCCATCCTAAACAACGCTAAAAGCTATGAGAGTTGATTTGTGGAGGTGGAGGGACAGCAGAACACAAAAAAACCCTCTGGGTTTGGACAGCTTGCTAAGTCATTTGCAACTAGCCACAATAACAACCCACCATATTTAGTGTGACATGTGAACCAGGTGTCTATTACTCTCTTTTCTTCCTCTCAAAAACCAAAAGAAAAAAACTGTTCTAAAGTATCTTAGCTCCTTTTATTTTTGCATAAAGATTTCATTTTCTAGAAAAATCTTAATGAGTTCCGCAGCTATAGTTGCCTGTAGCCATATAATGTAAGCTTTAAGAAATGAAGCACAAAGGTCAGATCTGTCTTCAAAATGACAGATCATCACTTAAATGCCTCAGGCTAGTCTTATTGTCTCAGAAATCTCAAACATCAGTATTTTTGCAAACTATCAGCACTTGCTATAACACCCTCACTACACTACATCTTGAGGTTACTACAGAAGAAATGAGGTGATAATTGCATATTAACATAATTATTCTGTAATCCCCTCTGAGCAAACTTCCTAGGTCACTCCGTAATTCAGGTTAGATTCAACCTTCCTGTCATACTGATGCTGCCCACTTTCTGTTCATTAAGAATTTTTTGAAACTAGATGCATTTATTTTTTCTTTTATGTACATTATTAATTGTATTTATTATGAGTAGGTTAATATTCACTGAATACCTATTTCATAATGGCAACCTCTTCTAAGCAGTACAGTTATACAAATTATAATAGTGTCCTCATTCGAATGCTAGCTCATTTAATCACATAACCAAATTAAATATTATGTTAGTGCCCACTAGCACAGTTACAGTTAAAGGTTTGTCAAATTCAATTAAAAAGCACCATAGGTTAGATCCAAAGAACCATGAGCAAAAGAAAAATAGCTGCCAGCACTGTTCTGCAAATGCTTGAGTAAGCACTGGTAAAGGAGAATGGACAGTATTATGCCAGTTCCATACCAGTTCTCATTTTTCTGACACAGGGCTCTAGTTTGAGGGCTAAAATACCCATTCCAATAGTAGCAAGTACCCTATGCATGTGGAAAGGCTCTGTTGGACACAATGCTTTTTTTAAGTAAAATAAATAATACTACAGGAACTACCTAGAGATATTAATATCAGAATTATACAGTAAAACTATGGCCTCATTTGGCATAATCCTAAACTATAGATGCCATTGTGAAAATGAAATATAATAAACCTTGAGCTCACATCCCTCCCTACTCCCCCCATAGCAGGCATGGGTGCAAGACATTTGTAATTTAATTTCTCTTTTCAATTAACTATGCTAACATATCAACATTTTAACTGTTAAAATCAACTGCAAGCAATCTCAACAACAGTTGGTTGAAATAAGTGAACTTCCACCCACAGTGCAGAAGTTGGCTTATTTCAACTAACCATAGTTAAGATATCTCAGTTGTCATGGCAAGCTGATGATAATCTAAAAGAAGCAGGAACTTCCAATATCTTCCCTGCAGCTATGCTGAAGGAGATAGGAGAAGCTTGCTTTTGAAATGCTAAAGCACAAATTAGCATTATATCTGAATATTTTTATTATATTTATATCCCACCTTTTTTCTTTCAAGGAACTCAAGTTAGTTTACACAATTCTCCTTTTCTTCTTAATCATATGCGCACAACAGTAACCCTGTGAAACAGTTTGGGCTAAGTGTCTGTGACTGACCCAAAGTCACCCAGTTAGCTCCATGAGCGAGTGGGGACTAGAACCCAGATCACCTGAGTGCTAATTCTGCACTCTTAACCACCACACCAAACTGGCCCCACAATACTGGACCTTAAATTGATAAAGGTATACTCTTGCAACTTATATTAATCTCTATACAAAAGTGCTTGCTTGTAATTTTAATTAAACAATCAAATATGGGGATGCCAGTGATTTAAACATTTTTAAGTCCTAGAAGTCTGGTTGTAACTTCAAACACTATAAATCACAAATGAAGGACTAAAATCACAAACGGACATGTTCCTCTATACAGGAGAAAGTGTCAAACATATCAGAGATGCCTAGACAACAGCCCACTGTGGGTTAGATAACAGTGTGTTTAATCCTTGTATAACCTACACTCACTGGGTTCACACAGCACAACAACCCAAGTGGAAATTGCATATATATTCCTTAACAAGCATGTCATCTTAACTCAATCATTCAACTACACTGTGCTTGGTATTTAAAAAAAAAACAAACAAACCTCAAGGTACACCAAAGGCTACAGAAACAGTGTCTGTTCCCCCTTTGAAAATGTAAACACTGGCAGTTATTTGGAAATGCCTTTAGAGAAATGACTTAAGCAGATAGTAAGTACTGTTTCATATGCATGAGGAAAGCTAGGTGACACTGAAATCTACTGATAAGAAACAATTTGGACACTGAGAAATAGAATTGATTGGCAAAGAAATTTAGAAAAATAGAAACTGTAATAACAAAACCCGAAAAGGAAAAGCAGGTTGCTTACCTATAACTGATGTTCTTCGAGAGGCCATCTGTGCAGTCACACACATGTGTGCTGCGCCTGCGCAGTGCCTTTGGCCAGAAGATTGATAGCTAACGGTTTCGGTGGGAAGCTCCGCTCTCCCTCCCCCCATAGCTTATATAGAGCGGAGCGTCCGCCATTTTGTTCAGCCTTTGAAGACCAAACGTTCGCCCCCATTTGGAAAAAAGGAGTTTCTACTATAGATAATATTGGTACCATGAAAGAAAAACGGTACGGTACCAATGAAAATATTTCCACTCACCAACACCGAGCGGGGAAGGCGGGTGGGTTGTATGACTGCACAGATGGCCACTCGAAGAACACCAGTTACAAGTAAGCAACCTTTTCTTTGTCATGGCCTCTGTGCATCACACATATGGGTAGATTAGCAAGCTTACCCTTAGTGGAGGAGGGGAGGTGTCCTTGGCGAAGAATATACGAGAGAACGGCTCTGCCGAAGAAGCAGTCTTGTCTGGCACGAACATCCAACCAATAATGCGTAGCGAATGTATACGGAGTAGCCCAGGTGGCAGCTCTACAGACATCATCAACTGGAACTCCTGACACGAAGGCATAAGACGTAGCGACAGCTCTAGTAGAATGACCCCTTGGCATTGTAGGCAAGTCAATCCTAGCCAGCTGATAGGAGAGAGTAATTGTATGGACTATCCACTTGGAGAGTCTTTGAGGGGTAACTGGAAGGCCCTGATCTTGTTCAGAGCATTTGAGAAAGAGCCTGTCGGAACGTCGAATAGACTCAGTCCTTGATCTGTAGAAGGCCAGGCAGTGCCGTACATCAAGCGTGTGTAAGGATCTCTCTAGCAGATTCGAGGGAGATGGAAAGAAGGCAGGTAAGACAATGTCTTGTCCTATGTGAAAAGAGGTGACCACCTTAGGAAGAAAGGATGGATCCATGTGTAAGACAACTTTCTCCCTGTGGAAATTTAAATATGGAGGATCTACCCACAGAGCACAGAGCTCACTAGCTCTTCGAGCTGATGTTACTGCAACAAGGAATGCCGTTTTCCAAGAGACAAGACGTAAATTGATTGTAACCAAGGGTCCAAAAGGAGCCCTGGTAAGCGCGTGTAAGACCACGGAAAGACTCCACGTAGGCATCACTGGCATAACCGTTGGGTTAAGGTTATATAGTCCCTTAAGGAATCTCTTTATAAGTGGTTGAGAGAAAATGGGCGAGCTTTGAACTGTGCCACGGTAATAGGAAATTGCTGCCGTATACACTTTTATAGAAGACAGCTTCAGTCTGGAATGGTGAAGTTTTAATAGGAACTGAAGGATTTGATGTATGGATGCTGAGAGTGGAAGAAACGAACGAGACTCAGCAAAAGTTGAAAATCTCCGCCACTGAAAGTCGCTGCTAGCGTATGATTTCCATGTTGATGGTTTTAACGCAGAATCAAGAATGTGCTGAATGTCCAGAGAAAAGTGTCGAATCCAACAGAACATTCGCTGAATCCGATGATGTCGGGAGGACGAATGGATTCGAAGCATGGAGCAACATGTCGGATCCAGGGACAGGAACCGAAGTACATGTAAATACCATTGGTACCGAGTTAGCCATTATCGAATGTCAATTTCAGTGACGTTAAATATGGATGGTGAATTGTGCCTTCTCGCTGGGTTATGAGATACGGAATGAGTGGAAGATGAAGGTATTCTGCTTGAGAGATGTGAAGAAGCGTCAAGAACCAGGCCTGGCGTGGCCACCAAGGCGTTATGAGCAGTCCTGTGGCCCCATCATGGATTATCTTCGGTATCACTCTGATGAAGGGAATCAGGAGGAAAAGCGTAAAAATTCAGATTGTTCCAAGGGATCATGAAGGCATCCCCTAATGATCCCTGTCCGATTCCCGCTCTCGAGCAAAAGTTCTTGCATACCCTGTTCTGTCGGGTGGCTAATAAGTCTATGTCTGGGAAACCCCATCGATGGAAGAGGTTGTCACATGTCTGGGGGTCTAGTTCCCATTCGTGGGATGTGGACATGTGTCTGCTCAGAAGATCGGCTTCCACATTGTCCGTGCCGGCAAGGTGTACTGCCACCAGAGTAATGTCTCTCAGGATGCACCATTCCCAGATTTGCATCGATAGTCTGGCCAGAGTTGGAGACTTTGTCCCGCCTTGCTTGTTCAGATAAAAGACCATAGCAACGTTGTCTGAGGTTATCTGAACGACTTGATGTCGAAGAACATCTTCAAACGAACGTAGAGCCTTGAATACAGCCAGGAGTTCCAAGAAGTTGATATGATTCATGGATTCTCGGCGATTCCAAGCGCCTTGAGTGCGTAGATCGGAACACACTGCTCCCCATCCCAGTAGGGATGCATCGGTACCAAGGGTCACGGAAGGGCATCGTGGTCAGAATGGAACCCCCACAGTTAGGTTGGCTGGAACTGACCACCAGAGCAGAGAGCGGAGAACAGAGGATGGAATCCGAATCAACTTTGTCGGTAGATCCCTTTGTGGCAGAAACATTTTGTTGAATAGAAGCTGCAGAGGACGAAGGCGAAGTCTGGCATGTGGGACCACGGCAACTGACACAGTCATATGCCCCAAAAGTCTCTGGATGGACTGGGCAGGAACCATCATGTCTCGTCGCATTCGATGGATGTGCCGAGCAAGAGTCTGCTGTCTGTCCCCCAAGGAAGGAAGGCTTTTGCCAGCATAGAATCTAGACGGGCTCCAAAGAAAGTAATCGTCTGTACCGGGAGAAGATAAGATTTCTCGGTATTAATACATAGTCCAAGATCCTCTAGCAGGGCACAGGTCGTACGTATCGAGGCAAGAAGTCCCTCTTTGGTTTGGGAGACTAGCAACCAGTCATCAAGGTAAGGGTAAATTTGCACACCCCGGAGCCATAGAAAGACACAGACAGGAGCCATACAATTGGTAAATACTCTCGGAGCAGTAGCCAGTCCAAAGGGCAACACTGTGAACTCAAACAGTTGGGATGTGACAGCAAAATGAAGGAAACGCCTATGACAAGGGTGAATGGAAATGTGGAAGTAAGCATCCTTCAAGTCCAATGAGGTGAACCAATCCTCTTTCCTCAGCAACGGTAGGATATTTTGAAGGGTGGTCATCCTGAATTTTTTCTTTGTGATAAACCAATTAATATTTCGTAAGTCCAAGATCGGACGAAGACCACCATCCCACTTTGGGACCGTAAAATACCTCGAACAGAATCCGTGAAGTTCGTCAGTCTGAGTTAATTGACGAATCACTCCTTTACAAAGAAGCTGTCGAACCTCATAGAGCAATACCGGCAAGCATGAGGTGAACTGGATAGGGCTTGATGGAGGAACGACGTCGAATTCTATCCGATATCCATGCTGAATGATGGACAATACCCACCGATCAGATGTAATGGACTCCCAAATGGGGAGTTGGTTTCTCAGCCGGTCCCCAGATGAGAGGGGGGTGGGTAGAGTAGGAAGGAGAGGAATGGTTCGCCTGTCCCGTCAACGTTGCCTCCTATCTCCGTCGAAGCGACAACAGCCTTGTTGGTATTGTTGCTGGGGCTGTTGACGGCGGCGTTGTTGCTGCTGCTACTGATGCTGGGGCTGCTGTCTGGTTTGGTACGGCTGCCTGTAGGAGGGTTGGGTCCAAGACCACTTACGTCTGGTCTGAGGTTGGAGCTCCATCCACCGGGCCATCATACGGGACTCATGGATTTTTCTGAGTTTGTGGTCGGTTCTTGAATGGAAGAGCCCGGATCCGTAAAAGGGCATTTCTTCTATCTGCCTCTTCATCTCCTCTGGAAAATTACAGTTGCGCAGCCACGCATGCCTCCGGAAGGAGATGGCACCAACCAAAGCCCTCGAGTCCGTGTCCACATGGTGTCGAGCAGTGGACAGCTGCAGGTCCGCGACTTGCATGGCCTCCTTTATAAAAACTTTTGCTAAATCGCCCTGGTTATCCAGAAGGGTCGAGACAACATTGTTGAGGCGCTGCATAATGAAATACCGGTACCTTGCCAGTGTCACCTCATAATTAGACATTCTAAGCCTGAAACCGGAGGCAGTGTATACTCATCGGGCCAGGGAATTGATCTTTCTTCCCTCTTTGTCTCTGGGCGTGGTATGACCTCGTGCCTCCCTGCCCTGGGAGGACTCCACCACGACCGAGTTCGGTTTAGGATGGCGGAGGAAGAAGGGAATGTCCTCCACCCGAACTCGGTACATGGATTCGTACCTCCGTG
Organism: Varanus komodoensis; assembly: GCF_004798865.1. Classification (NCBI taxonomy): domain Eukaryota; kingdom Metazoa; phylum Chordata; class Lepidosauria; order Squamata; family Varanidae; genus Varanus; species Varanus komodoensis. Next base: position 7,316,228 of record NW_025335641.1, read on the forward strand.
AAGTTGGCTGGGGATGGGCGGGCAGGTCCCACGGTTGGGTCATAGCCTGCCGCAAGGTGGTGATGAGCAGCAGCACAATCGACGTCGACTGCTCCCTGCGGACGTCGTAAAATTTGTCTGTACTGGGGCCAGGCTGTTGTACAGCGTCGATTTCAAGGGACTGGATAAGACGCGCCATCAAGTCTGCAAAAGAGATGTGGGATTCGTCAGGTGACCCAGGTCCCTGGGAAGTTATTGTGACGTCCGGGGAGGTGGAGTCATCAGAGTCCATGCCATAATATGGAGGAGCCGAGGAGGAAGACTCTGCCGGTGAGAAGGACCGACTGCGGTATCTCCCTAGGCGGTATCGGCGAGGCACGCCTCGGGACCGAAGGTATCGGGCGGTCACAAGGTGCCGGTGGAGAGGAACGTCCCCTTGGGGCTGGATAGTGCCTGACAGAACGGGAGTCTCCCCATCCATGGTAGTACAAGTGGTGAGGATGGGACTATCCCTCTGATCTCCTCTCAAACGAATGACTTCTGCGACTCCTGGGAGGAGACATCTCCTCATCCGCATGCAGTGTAGCTGGGGGCATAGGCGTGCGGAACCTAGCCCTAGGTGGGGAATCCCGATCTCCCCATCAGAGATCAATTCCCTCGGTGGAACTGGAAGAGGCTCTGACGTAAGCTCGGCCATGTGTCGAGGGGACCCTGGAGGGGTAACCCTCATAGCCGCCTGAAACACCGGGCCCGGTGCTGTCGGTACCACGACAGCCGTCAGTACCAAAGGGGCTGACGAACCCGAGTCTCAGTGCTTGGGGCGCTCAGGGGTCTTGGTCTTCCAAGGTAGCTTCTCGGTCTTATCCTTTTTAGCCTTCTTGTGGTCAGCCGGCTTGTCAGAACTAGTGTGCTTCCGTTTTTCATGCTTCTTCTTAGGTGAAGAAGCAGGCTGATCGCCCATCGTAGGCGCTCCTTCGTCTGAAGGGCATGAGGGCGGAACCACAGAAGAAGAGCCCGGTTTCGGAGCAGATATTAGTGGGTCCGACTGGAGAAGCGCACGGTCCTACAGAAGTCTCCGGAGGCGGTTCTCACGGTTCTTCCTAGCCTACTTGGAGAAGGCCAGGCAGTGAGAACACTTATCCGTCCTATGCCCTTCCCCCAAGCAGAAGAAGCATAGGTCATGCGGGTCTGCAGGAGACATTTTAGACCTGCATTCCGCGCACTTGTGGAAAGCCGCTCGTTGCGCCATCGTAGAAAAGGAAAAAAGAGAAGACAGTGCAGCAGATAATAATATATTTTTGGGTTTTTTTTTTAGAAAGAAGTGAGTAAGAAAAAGAAGAACAAGAGAAACAAGAACTACTGGACTACAACAAGAACAAGAACTACTGGAAAACAGGGATAATAAACTTGGAAAGAAGAATAATCACAATAGTGAGAACGAGGAACGGTCAGAGTGAGAGCAAAAGCAGCATGAGGCACAACGAACGGCAGTCGCAAAGACTGAACAAAATGGCGGACGCTCTGCTCTATATAAGCTATAGAGGGGAGGGGGAGCAGAGCTTCCTGCCAAAACCGTTAGCTATCAATCTTCTGGCCAAAGGCACTGCGCAGGTGCAACACCCATATGTGTGATGCACAGAGGCCATGACGAAGAACTGGAAGATGTTTTGCCTCAAATCATACTATGATTATAAAAAGTGAGTTTCCTGTGCAGACAGCATTGGTGCCTTTGACTAAAGACAACACAGACAAAATAGTTTTAGAAAGGTCGGTTATCTAGATGACTATTTAGGGCATTCAGGACAATTACTGATAACAGACCAAGGCTACTTGGATTAACACTATATAATTTTTATTGTATGTACATTTACTAGCCGTTAATAGATTAGATGCAAAGTGCTGTTCCAAGATCTGCATGGCTAAAGACAACTAACTTCCAGTGTTAGTGTATTCTGTGCAACTACTAGTCAAAATGAACTGTAACTGCTCTCAAAATATTTATATATTAAATATTTATACCCCGCTTTTTTCTTACAAAGAACTCAAAACAGTTTATGTCATTGCCCTCTTCCTGCTCTCAATCTTACCCCCCCCCGCCACAACAACTCTGTGAGGTAGACTGGGCTGAGAGTCTTTGACTTGTCCAGCCACCCACATGGCTCCATAGCTGAGCAGAGACTTGAGCCCATATCACTTGAGTCCCAGATCTGCACTCTTAACCACTACACCACAGCTCTCCAGTTAATAAGCCAGTTAACTGCTGCAAACTTAAACTAGCTTGTGCAAAAACAATTCAAATTAAATATGTGATTATTAATATGCAAAAAAGATTCTGAAGATAAAGTAATATTCGTTTTTAGAAGTACTCTGGCATGGAAAAATATATAGTTCACTTAAGAATCCCTTGAGTATTTGTAAAATTAATTTTCTCCCTTTGAGCATAAAAAATGATTCCCTCGTCCTCCATAACTGAGGCTTATAATTGCCAGAGCTGTTACTTGCTTACTTACACACACACACATACACTTACTCAAAAATGGCGGAGGGGGGAGAGTTACATCTGATGCTGTTGTATGAAAAATAAAACATTAAAAAGTTAAACATTCTTTATTAACAAGTACAAATTCTTGAAATCCCAACAAAATTAGTTTTCACCCATCTGTAACAAGATGGGTTCTTCTCTTGGAACTTAAATAGCATGTATTATGTATGTTCCATTAAAAAAAAACTCTTTGTAAGAGGTAAGGGTGCCCCAAGCTAAATTAACACTACAGAGTTTTCAATTTAGAGTATTGAAATGTCAAGAACTAGAAAATTTGTTTCCTGAACTAGGAAGTTAGTCAGTATGCACCATTTTGTCACGTGACTATCTTTAGCATGAATAGCTTTGCAATGGCAGATAACCAGCAGCTTCTTCTAGCTGCGATCCAACACTCATTAAAGCTGCTAACAAGTTTTTGCTTATTACATACTCAATTTTTGTTTCATTTACTATTGCTGAGAGATCCATTTAGTATAAATTTCAATAGTTTAAGGAACCATCCATAGATATTGTTCTAATTTTATATTAATTTGAAAAACATCCAAAACAGTAGCAGCTTCTTCAGTATTAAAAGTTAATAAAATCAGAACAAGAAAAAACTACTTAGTGCTGTCCATACCATGTTTGATTAAAGATTAAAAATGGGAGGGCACCCCTTTCAATTGAAGGCTGATATGCTAAAATGAAAATTCATAACTTATTAGAAATTTAGATGTAGAAGTAGATGCTTCAATGACTCACACACATACATTAATGTACATCTCAGTACAATCCCATTTTTCGTTCAAGTGTGTTTATGTCAGTGATTTTGCAAGCTTAGACTAGACCAACATTCATTTTTCGGACACAGATATTTGTGATTCCATCACACTGCTAAATCTACAATATTAAGTAAACATTTAGGATAATTCTCTTTATTCCATAAATACCTTCAGCTAATTCATATATTTAAACAGAATTGGTAACTTGGCATGCAATGAGCCTCAGCTAAACAAATTACTTCTACTAAGAAGCGCTGTGCTTCAGGCAATATGGAAGTTCTGTCTTGTGATGTTGAGCTATATTATCTCACCTACAAGTCATTGAGCACTGTACATCTGTGAACTTTATCTTTCATTTTAAGTGACTGGTGTGCAAGAACAACAGTCCTGAGACAGACACACTAAATCAAAATTATAGCAAAATGATGCAATATTTCTTCCTCACATCTTCCCAGCATCACCACAAGGAGCACAGTATTTCTATAACCATCACATGACCTGCTCTCCCTTCCTCAGAACTAGAACTAGTTCGATCATACAGACAGTGTGTCTTCACCATTTAATTCCTGTCTTATTTTACTCACCAATCCTGCATGCATGTGCACGTGCGCGCGCACACACATACCTTTCTGATATCTTGCCTGAAGAAGAAATCTAGGGACCTAGAGGTAGACCTCAGAAAAACATAAAGCTTCACCTTTAAATTCATATAATTTTGCAGCTTACTCATATTTCAATTTTGTTTCTTCTATCTGCAACTCCCCCTTGTGCAAATCATTATGCATTTTTTAGAATTAAGATTTTAATATGTCTTGAAGCATAGTACTGCCACCAAGTGGCAGACACTTTCTGTATCTGATAACCAGTTCAATCAACCCCACAGAGCAAAACTCACAAGGACTGAAAAGACTTCAACAGCCAGACTGACCCAAGCATTACCAGTCAGCCATTGTACACATACCATCATATTAGACACATATATGTTGAGACATTCGTTTTCAAGGACTATGACTAATGAAAACATCAGTGATAAAGCCATTATTAAAACAAAAAGATAAAATTCAGAAACTTACAATAATTTCATATTACAATTATTCCAAAATTAATTTAATATTTAGCTCACTTAAAATTAATTTCTTTCTAAATGCCAACTTTCATTTGCTTTGCCTTGCAGAAGTATTAACACACACCTTTTGACTCTTCCACATTTTCTTGTTACAACCCAGAATTGAGCTGGATTTAACTGGTCTTGTTACCACTTGATGTATACAAGATACAAATTGCTGTGTAGGGCCAAATATTTTTATTTTGGCACCAAAGTTAAGTAAACAAAAAACAGACTAGCACTTGTTGCTTGCATAAGTATTGACTACCTTGCTATGAGATGCCTAAATAAACTCTAGTGCAATCCACTACCTCCAGAAATCAGTTGAGTGGAATCCAGCTATGCCACATGATCTTGAGATTACATTTGCCTGTTTCATAGCCATACAGTTTGCTAGAGCATATCTAAACAAACAGCATCATAAAGACCTTGGAGCTTTTCAAGCAAATCCAGAATAAAGTTGTGCGGAAGCATTAATCAGGATTGGATTATAAAAAGAATTCCCAAACTATATTATCCCCAGAGCATAGTCAATTATTGTAAGATGGAAAGAATATGGTTCAAACCTGACTGCCTAAAGAAGGCTGTCCACCCAAACTCAGTGAATGGGTAGGAATGCATTTAGAGAAGCCACCAAGAGACCAATGGTAACTCTGAAAGAGCTAGAACAGTCTATTGGATTATTTTATACCTTCACCATGTTGAATACAGGCAGTCCCCAGGTTACAAACAAGTTCCATTCCTGAGAAAACAGAAATTCATCCTTAAGTCGAATGTTGTATAAGTCAGACCAATCTCTGCCTTCCACATTCACAGGTGATAGAGTGCAGGATCCCTATGAAAGTATACCTAAAGGAACGCCTTTTTCCCTATATGCCCTCCCGCCCCCTAAGATCAGCAGCAGAGGCCCTCCTCCGGGAACCCTCTTTGAAAGAGGTCAGAAGACAGTACTCGGAGAGCTTTCTCTGCGGTGGCACCCTGGCTATGAAATGCGCTCCCTAGAGAGGTCTGCCTGGCGCCGTCGTATGCTTTTCGGTGCCAGGTCAAGAACTTTTTATTTGACCAATATTTTAACATAAAGTAATTTTAATTGTATTAGATTTATTCAATTTATTTTAAATAGGTTAGCTTTATGCTTAATTGTGGAATAGTTAATTTATTTTATTTAGGATATGAAATAATGTTGTAAGCCGTCCAGAGATGACAGTGATGGATGGCCTACAAATTTTCTAAATAAATAAGAAAGTAGAAAAACCACAATTATCTCCAGCCCACCCACCTCACCCAAACGCTCTGCAACAAGGAAATGCCAGAGATATTTCCCTCTTCAAACAGGCAGGGTAGGAAGGCCTGCTTTGGAGGACTCCCTCTCTCCCCTTCTACTTGCTCTCTCTCTCTATGGTGATGACAATTTTCTGCAGCAGGCATTTAACTCGATTCTTTAAATGAACAGGTTTAATGGCAGTTCATTCATTTGTAACTTATTTGTTGGTTCGTTAGACATTCATAACCCAGGGACTGCCTGTATCTTGTATACATCAACTGTTAACAATGCCAATTAAATCTATTTCAATTCTAGGTTGTAACACAACGAAGTATGGAAAAGTCAAAGGGAATGAATACTTCTGAAGACACTATACTTATTGCTGCTACTACCATTCCCAACCATAATTTTGGGATGCTAAAATAAAATAACCTCAGGAAGGTTATTAATTTTCCTCTAATATAAAGAAAAATAGTTCTGAATGCTATGAAAAATTGACATTTTTATAACATTACTTACTTCCAACATGTGTCAATAATTCACAAATCTCATTTCCCCATGTTCATAAGAATTTTAATATCTGTGTCCAGGAATAGTTTTTTGCATATTAAAATCTATACCAAGATAGACTTGGAGAAGTTTGATCTCTGTACTCAAGACACTCACTTTTGGTAAGATTTCATTGTTGAACTACCTGCTCAATATCATTCAGCACATAGAATGATAGAAATTTACTGAGGTAAAATTAGTACCTATGGTCCAGGTTCAGAATTACAAGTTGAGTATGAACTATTTTCTACTCTAACTTACCACCAGAATCATACTTCCACTATGATTAATTTCCCATCTAACATAGCCTACCACTGCTGACTGCTCACTTTCTCCAGCATCAGGTTGGTCTGTTGTCCAACCTGATGTCCCTGTACCATTCACAAGCCACCAATCTTGCTCACAAGTTCCCCTACAGGCCATCATTATACATTTCTTTAAAAGGAATTTTTTTTTAATGTGGTAGTAAAAATCTCGATACAGGGATGGACTCTTACTGCCTCCACTGGCTAGTCAGTCCTCAGGAGATGGGTAGACAAATCAGAACATTTCCAAAAAGGCTCTCTTAGCCATTGATTGTACTATGCTCTGTCTCCCATGGCCCTGAGGGCCAGTTCTAAGTGAAGGAGTTGCAAGACATTCTGCCAACTATTCCCAGAGAGGCTGAAGTTCCCTCTTTAGTTTCAACATGGAAATCCTTTTAAAGTAAAGTACTTGCCACACAAAAATACGACTAGAAACCTTTGTTATCTTGCATGCAAGAGGTTAATATCACTAAGAGCTATAATAAAGAACAATGTGAAATGTAACAATTCTTTATACATCTCTGGCATGCCTTATTTATCTTGACTGGTTAACAGTATAATTAAGTATGTAATATTAAAAGATATGACTTGCTTATTTTGGGTGATAAAGGATATTTATTTATTGAATTTATATGCCGTGCCTCTTAGTTGAAGGCTCTCAGGGAGGCTTACATAGACAACAGTACAATTCAGACAATAAAATGAGACAATAAAATAATAAATCAGTTCAAAAACAGAACAATGAAATTAGACAATCAAATGCCAATAAAACCATTTAAAACAGTCATTTAAATTAATAAATAAATATCTCGCAACTAGACACTCAACACAGCAGCAGCAATGGTATACCAATTATAAAACCATTCACTCACCAAAGTGATTATGAAATACAAATGTCTGCAGTTGGCCCCTTAAAGAAAAAAGTGAAGACACCTGGTAAATTTCTTTTGAAAGACGGTTCCACTAGTGGAGTGCTACTACAGAGAAGATTCCTATGCAGTTTTTGAACAGAGAATATACAGAATGTTGTTTTAGAACAATAGGAGATTTACATTTCTTGACACCTATCTCATGGATATCAACAAGCTCACTTCAAAACATTCCTTATCTATGGGTTGCAGCAACCACAACATTTTCTCTGTTGAAACTCAAATTGTCTTGTGCTTTTCATCAACACAACATGTATCAATTCTGCCGGCAACTATGTCTTGTGGTCAGCTGTCTTTAACTAAATATTAGCAGGCAATTTCTTAATTAACACATAATCTGTTTGGCAGTTGCATGAACATAACAGACATATTGTACTTTTGCGGTAATATGTCCTGTAATAGTAGATCTTGAACATCTAAAATGATGACTGGATAAACAGGATAACAGGATATCAGCAAACAAGATGGAACTGAGCAATAGTTATATACTGTTAAAAATGTCCACAAATCATCTCCAAGATGTTGGTATGCATAGCAGGATAATGAAATAGAAGGGCCATGGTACTAATGTGATGATTTTATAATGCTTCTTAGTAAGGACGGTGAAGAGATGAGGGTGTGTACTTTAATACAAAGTAACCAAATTCACATTTCCAGAACTAATATGTGAACTAGAATGCAATTATCCTGGTTTCAAAGTTATTCAAATTCTTAAATGCAGTTACCTGATTAAAATGCATATGCTAAAGTTTATTTATGTATTGCTCTATATCTAATAAGATGAAACAAACAATATAGAGGATTAAAATGAAATAAGACAATAAAACTGTGGTTGGTCCGTCATAATTGGTTGTTTAACTAAAAATATTTCCAGCAGGTGCCAAAAGCAAAACTATATCAATGCCTGCCTAACATCAACGGGGATGGAGTTCATGAGTATACCACAGAAAATTGAGCACAAAAATAAACACAAAAAATGGGTACAAAAATGCATTTCTTGCATTGTATGCATTTTTACATATGTATATGTACAAGTAGGTTCATGCTAATCTTTTGCCCAAAGATCAGGTACAGTGGTACCTTGGCTCTCGAACTTAATCCGTTCCAGAACTCTGGTCGTGACCCAAATTGGTCGTGAGCCAAGTTAAATTTCCCCATAAGGTTCAATGTAAATAAGGTTAATCCGTTCTGTAGCAATTTTTTTAATCAGAAAAATGTGAAGCAAAGCAACAAAGAACAAAGTTTGCAGCCATCTCCCCCCTCCCCCACCCCAGCATGAGCCCAGCCATCTCCCCACCCCCCTCAGCATAACCACCCATCATCCGGGCACGCTGGGGGGGGGGGAGACGGGCACGAACGCAGGCACACTGGGGGGGAGATGGACGCGATCGTGCTGGGGGGGGGGGAGATGGCCAAGACCGCAGTTGCGCTCCTACAGGAAAGACGGGCACAATCACAGGCGCGCTCCTGCAGGAAAGACAGGCACGATCTCGGCCATCTCCCCCCCCCACGCCCCCAGTACGATCGCAGCCATCTCCCCACTTGGGCGGGGGGGGATGGCCACGATCGCAGTTGCCACCCAATCTGGAGTTCGCAACCTGAGTGAAATTTTTAATGAAATGTTTGTTCGTGACCCGATTTGGTCATGAGCTGAGGTGTCCATGAGCCAAGGTACCACTGTATAGCCCTTCATCCCTCTTCAGTAAAGTACCCAGGAGTAGAAGCCATAGGTGACAAGATAGGGCAGATTTTATGGCTCCTTTCTCCAAGACACTTCATACCTCTATAAGGACCAGTGACAGAGCTGTCAATCAGAAAGTTCTGTGCAAAGGGAAAGCAACAAACTGGAAAGAAGTAAAAATCTGATGTTACGTTGGTCCAAGATGGCAGAAAAATAGGCAGGCAGGCAAGCTCCAAAGACAGGACATGGAGCTGGTGGAAGAAAAGGAGAAGGGAAGAGTCAAAAAGGGCACTTGTTGCCTCATCACTTTTATCATAAAACTTCTGAACTTGAAAAAGTACTCTCTTTTTTAGTGCCAAAGCCAATGGCTTGAACAGTTGTCTCAAATCTGACTGCTGGATTACAAGAGGGACAAGACCAGACACATTGTCTGCACAGAAAGGTGTCTGGTTCAACTCCATGTGCCATGCTTTTGAACTGAATCCTTTGAGTCTTTGGTTTTAGTACTGAAAAGAATCTGACTGATAAAAGCATGTTCTCAATATAGGAGAAAGTCTCCTGAGACCTGCACAGACCTTAGGCAGGTGTGGCACCTCAGAGCTACAGAAACAACCAGAACTTTTGCACTATAATGTACTTAGTGACAAGACATGTTTATTTGCTTTACCCTGAAATACCCATGTGAGGTGTGTTTTAATTTTCTGCCAAAGGAATACTGGTAATGGAACATTGCCTCCTGATAATTTGGTATCTTAATTCCCTGTGTAGCAGAAGAACATATTCATTAAATCAAGATGCCAGCCCTCCTTGTCCACAGGCAAAGAGTAATACCTCATCTATCTATTTCTATACCATCCTACAGCCAAAGCTCTCTGGGTGGTTTATATTGTCTATAAAAACAGATGATAAAAATATTAAAAATTAGGGAAAAATAAAGTTTTAAATAGCTAAAAACAGATGATAAAAACAGACAACAACAAATAACAAAACAGTGTCTCTAAGAAACATGTGGTGATCCCCCTCAAGCCCCTGGGTGACCAAGTCTTTACAGACTTCAGAAAAGAGGGCCATCTTAACCTGGTGCAAAAAGATGTCAGATTCAGCACCAGCCAGGTCACTGTAGGAAAGTTCTTCCATGGATGGGAGGCCACACTGAGAAAGTTCTTCCCACCCTCTGTTGCCACCCTCCACACTTTCCTTTGAGCTGGCACTCAGAGTAAGGCCTCTGAGATTGAACACAGGGTCCAAGTAGATTATGTTCCCATTACAATGGAGTTTGTAATGGGTAACAGATAATTCACATATTTCTCTTGTAAATGAAACAAACCTCTTGAGTAGTTCAGATGTGGGCGACACTGACAAGATGACCTGCTGCACAGTATGAGCTAGGGTGAGCAGGGTCACTGGCTCTGACAATTCACTATGGGCTACATCAAACTGAGTCCGGGATGGCTGGTGTGTTTCTAGGCCCAAGGACTGAGCCACACAGATGACCTGTATGAAAACCGGCCCAGATCCTTGGATGGGAAGATTGGATCCTGAGAACTAACTGTCACATCTGGAGATGATATGAACAAATGCATGGAGGAATGAGATGTCAAATATAACTGATAACCATCAGTACCAGCCAACAGAGAAGCTACTGGAGGATATGGCCTCTGTTGTTTGTGTTATGCTGTGGGTGGGCATAGTATCCAGTGTTGCTGGATTCTCAGTGAGGGGATGGAGTAGTGAAAGCTGAGCCAAAGAAGATAGTGAAGGTATCAGCTGCTCTACTTTCCCAAGCCTTGTGAGGTGGTGGAATTGGTGGAGGCATTGATTGGACAATATTAAAGGGGTACCAAAAAGACATCTTCATCTGGTGATCTCAAAATTGTGGCAGGTGGTACAAGTCAGTATCAAGGAGTATTAATGGTACTCTACAATAGTTTTCTGAATGGGACACTTTCCAAACACAAAATCTCCTGCAGGGCATGCCCCACTTGGACTGCCAATCTAAATGTGATGGATGTAACAGAAACCAAAACTGGTATTGCTTGAAAAGTCAAAGGCAAATCCCTCCCTATTAATGCTACCAAAAGGTCAGCTCAAGGACCACTGTGATGGGCATCTGTTATCGTGGAGAACTCAGTATCAATGTCATGATATGGTGGTTGTAATGAAGAGGTACTCTATGTCTTGCTTTCCAAAGGCAAAGCTCTCAGTACAGGTCCTTGCAGCCAAAGCACCCACAAGTATTTGCAAATGTAACAATGGCAATAGAGTGGAAATAGAGATTGAAATAATCAATCTTAATTGACCTGTTACTGATACTGTCACCTTTTAAAAGAACATCTTCAGTTCTTAAGAAAGAGAAGACAGTTTAAAAGCTCTGGCCATTTTATTTTATTGGTTAAACAATGTGTCAACAACTGCTCTGGTGTGGGTAGACCTTGTCAGCTCTGTGACTGCCCTTACGTAGGTGGGCCAATTTGCTCAACAGTCCCACAATTATAGTGCATACGGAACTCTTGACATTTGTGTAGGCTGCAGCATAACAGAAGTATCCTCAAAATGCTAGTAGATGCTTGAGCCATGGGCTCTTCTGGTATCTCCACTGCCTCAAGCACTATTCTCCACAAAACTATGTAGAAACAATCTGAGCAAATGGACCTGGCTTGCTCTGTAAATGCAAGTGTCCCTCTTATGCCCTTCTGCTATGCAAGAATGTCTGTGGAAAATATCTATTCCCACAGCTTAAACACTTATGGAAAGTCACCTCAAAGGCTTTATGCCCAGCAGGCAATTGTAAGCTTACCCTTCCCCCCCCCAACACAAAACAAAATAGTCAAAGGAAGAATGTAAAATGCTAGAATATAGACAGAAAGAGGGAGAGAATAAAATGATTGTCCAATTTTTAAGGAAAGCAGGTAAGTTCCCAAATAAGGCTGCCACAATGGCAGTCAAAAGAGAAGTGAAGAAATGAGCAGGGACATATACAATGGGACAGCGGGGGAAAATTCCTACCAAAATTCTTCTGCTACAAAAGTTCCCTAAGACAGGAATCCATGCAGGCATGGAGCCTTTATGTGTGATGGCCAGAGACCACAAAAAAGAACTAATAGTATTTCAGAAACAAACCCCTTAGAAAATGAGTATACAAATTTCAACACCCACCTAAACATGTTTCTGAAAAAGGGCAATAGTGTGAATTCAATAAAACCAGCCATTCCAATCTCTGAAAATGCATTGCAACTAACTTCCCAACCTGTAGTTCCTAAAATGTATGCAGAGAATCACAGGAAAAAAAGAGTGGCTAATATATATACAAAAAATATTATCATGTTGTAGTAGGGAATGTACAAAGTACTATTAGTAACATGATATATACTAGAAGGGTAGAAAATGAATGTAAAAATAGGTTTGCTTGAGAGACTAAAGTCCATCTAGAGCAGCATTCTGTTCACAAAGTGGCCAACCAGCTGTCTACAGAAAACCCAATAGGACCGTGCAACAGCACCATTTCACTGGAGATATCATAGAGCCATCCAGATCAGTAGTCACTGATAGTCTTATCCTCCATGAATTTGCCCAGTCCCCTTTTAAATTTATTCAAATTGACCGTTTATGGAAGTGAATTCAATGAGGTATTATGTGAAACAGTGGTTCCCTTTTATCTGTCCTGAATCTTCTCACTAACACCACATTTTAATGTTATGGCAAAGGGAAAGAAATATCTTTCTGACCACTTTCTCCATACCATGTATAATTTTGTACACCTTTAATATGTCTCCCCATGTCATTTTTCTAAGCTACACAATCCCAGGTGTTATAACCTTTCTTTACAGATGAGTTGTTTCAGATCCTTCATCATTTTAGTTGCCACTTTTCATTTGTACAATATTCTTATTTAGGTGTAGTGACCAGAATTGTATACCATATTCGAGGGCCAGTCACATCACAGAACTGTATAAGGCAGGGTGCTCAAGAGAGTGTTCATACTCCCTTTGCTTTGCAGTGGTTCTGCTCCTATCTCAATGGCCGATTCCAGAGGGTGGTGCTGGGGGACTGTGCCTCTGCGCCATGGCAGCTATGCTATGGAGTTCCGCAGGGTTCCATTTTGTCCCCCTTGCTATTCAACATCTACATGAAACCGTTGGGAGAGGTCATTAGGAGGTGTGGGCTGTGGAATCATCAGTACGCTGATGATACCCAGCTCTACCTCTTTCTCAACCGATCCAGGTGAGGCAGTGGCTGTACTGAACCGGTGCTTGGCCGAGGTAATGGGCTGGATGAGGGCCAACAAACTGAAGCTCAATCCAGACAAGACGGAGGTCCTGTTGGTGGGTGGTTCAGACTCTGGGGTGGGGGATCTGGACCTTGTCCTGAATGGGGCAGCACTCCCTCTGAAGGACAGGGTCCGCAACTTGGGGGTGCTGCTCGACCCAAAGCTGACCTTGGAAGCTCAAGTGTCGGCTGTGGCAAGGAACGGTTTCCATCAGCTTCGGCTGATCCATCACCTGCGTCCCTACCTGGAGGACGACTGCCTGGCGATAGTGATGCATGCATTGGTCACTTCCCAATTAGACTTCTGCAATGCGCTCTATGTGGCGCTGCCCTTGAAGACGGTCCGGATACTTCAATTGGTGCAAAATAGAGCTGCCAGGTTGCTGACGGGGACTGGGCGTTGTTCGCATATAACCCCAGTCCTTCGTCAGCTTCACTGGCTCCCCACTGAAGTCCAGGCCCAATTCAAGGTGCTGGTGCTTACCTATAAAGCCCTGAACGGCTTGGGACCTGGGTACCTGAAGAAGCACCTCCGTCCATACTTGCCCTCCCGCCCTCTAAGATCAGCGGCAGAGGCCCTCCTCCGGGAACCCTCCGTGAAGGAAATTAGGTGGGTGAGTACCCGGAGGAGGGCCTTCTCTGCGGTGGCATCCCATCTGTGGAATGCGCTCCCCAGAGAGGTCCGCCTGGTGCCGTCATTATTTGCTTTTCGGCGCCAGGCCAACACCTTTTTATTTAAATATTATTTTAATTGATTGTTAAATTATTTATTGCTTTTATCTAACTCCGGGATGTTTCCAATTCTGTATATTTTTGTATATTGTTATTTATTTGTTGGAAGCCGCCCCGAGGCTTATGCGAATGGGGCAGCATACAAGCACTCCAAGTAAGTAAGTAAGTAAGTAAGTAAGTAAGTAAGTAAGTAAGTAAGTAAGGGTGCTGAGTTGTCTTTCCTGTTACCAAATCCAATATTGATCTGTTCTTCAGAGTTCAGAAAAAGAAGGCAAGGCAAAGAAATAGAGGGGACAAGGGAGAGCAAGGCCAGAGGTTAGACTGGAGGGAATCAGTGAAATAAATATTTTGGGAAAAGAACCAGTAAGGCTAGAGACTGGAGGTAAAGAGAAACAAAAGTAGGAGCTAGGAAGGTAAGGAAAGAAATCTAGGAATGGGGAAGGGAGAGTTGTAATAACAGTTTGGCTGAGAGAATTCGAGTCTAGAGGCTGAAAGCAGAACAAGAGAAAAGGGGTGTAGGATCTTAAGTGTTTTATTTTTTATTTTTGTCCTAATTATGCCTTACATGGAATTTGCCCTTTTTGACAGTAGTCCCACACTGGGTCAACATCTTCCAGTTGCTGCAGTAGGACACCTCAGGAGGCAGAGGCAGCAGCTAGCAAGAGAGTGTGTGTGCAAGCAGATATACTGTTTTTGTTGTTAACAAAGTAACTGAATACTCAGCCGAGTACTTGCTATTGGTTGACTGCCTCTTTGCCTGACAACCTCAATCGAAGAAAGCGCCTGTTGCCACCACAGCCAGGTTAAGCTTGATCTGTGTGTTGCTGCCCACTGCTATCAAGCACATGCAGTAGAAATACCATATTTTTCCATCTATAAGACGTCCTCATGTATAGGACACCCCCAAGTATAGGACGTCCCCCACTTTTCTTACCGATCTCCAAGCGAGCAAGCTGCTGCCTTGCCCCGCACATGCACCTGCCGCCTCCCCACGCATGCACCCGCGATCGCGCCCGTCTCCTCGTGCCCGCAATCGCGCCAGTCTACTCCTGAGCGCACCTGCGATCACGCCAGTCTACCCCCAAGCACACCTGTGATCGCGTCAGTCTACCCCCTCCCTGAGCGCACCTGCTGCCGCCGCCTTTCAACTGGCCCCCTGTTGAAAATGTTTGAGGACCCCTGGGGTACATGCTCTCCACAGCATCAGCTGACGTCAGTTACATAAGGCTCATGATTGGAGGAAATCTGTTAGTTTGTCTCTGCAATCGGAAGTTTCGATTGTGAGGCTAATTTGCAAAGATAAGGTATCGGCAGTTTTGTAACCACAGTTCTCCTCTCGGCCCCCCGTGTATGAAATGCCCCTCCATTTTTAGGTGAATATTTTAAAGAAAAAATATTGTCTTATACACGGAAAAATATGGTAAACAACAACCATCTTTGGTCCAATTTAGCATGTTTCTCCACACTCTAAAAGCACATGGGTGAGACTAACAATATTAATTTGGAGAAGGAAGGAGTTTGGGTGAAAACCTGCTCTGTGGCGTTGATTCAATGTAGTCTGAAAGTGAGAAGGGACGATTCCACCTAATTTAGTTTCCATGGGGTCAGGGCTGGAGCAGAAGGAAAGTGAAACTTTGGAAATGGAAAGTGCACTATATGAAGGGAGATATTTTGAGGATTCCAATCTGAGTCAGACAAGCTGACTCACAAACCAGGTATTAATCCAGTCAGTTTCATTCATTGTATCAAAAGAAGGCACAAGACAGGGAACAAATGGAAAAAGGGCCACAGCTTCCACTGCCTCCCCACACCTTCCTATATTCTTTTGAAAAATGAGACTCTCAGGCACTGGACAAGGCATGGAGATTGAAAAATGATGGTGACAATTAGGTTATCCCAAAGAGCTTGTCCTGCTACTGCTTTGGAAAGAATGTGGGGCATATAAACTAAGTCTGCTGTTGTTTCTGGCAAGAAGCGCTTTGAGGATCCCGTTTCAAGGGGATCCTCAAACTGGTTCTGGCCAAAGAAAGACAGCCCTTGGAGCAAAGTATATACTGCAGTGGTACAACTACAGGCAGTCCCCAAGTTTCAAAGGTCCAAGTTACAAATAGCCTGTACTTATAAGCAAACTGCCATAAAGCCTATTAATTTTTAAAAATCGCAGTGAAAAATCATCATCACCATAGAGAGAGAGCCTCCAAAGCATCACCAAAGAAAGAGGGAAAACAAAAGGGAAGAGAAGGAGACCTTCTCTCTGGCATTTCCTTGCTGCAAAGAAGAGACACTTGGTGAGCTTGGATGGGGGGGGGGGGCTAGAGATATTCACAGTTTTTCCATTTTCACAGGGATCCTGTGCCCCTAACACCTACAAATGTGGAGGGTCAATTACACATGATCTCTTACATACAAATTTGACTTAAAGACAAATTTCCTATTTTCTCAGTAATGGAACTCATTTGTAACCCAGGGACTGTCTATATATACTGTCTTGCCCCCAGCTAGAGGTTATCTTGATGCTTTTGATATACAGTCTCTAAACGATCATCTAGGACAGCGGTGGCGAACCAATGGTATGTATGCCACAGTGGGCCCGCAGAGCCCTCTCTGTTGGCACACAAGCCAAGTCGCCCCAGCATCACTCCAGTAGCTGAGCATAGGATAACAGCACACACAGGGGCCATGCGCATGCTTGGAAAGGAGTAAGTGGCGGAAGGCGACGATGTCACAAGCCGCGACTCGTCCGTGCTTTTGCATGGCTGGTCAGTACGCTGCCAAGGATATATACACATTTGCTTGGACTGGCTGAGAGCTGTTTTTTCTAAACTATAACCGCAGTTTTCAGATTTTTAGTGTTGGCATTTCGCGATAAATAACTTCACGACTCGGGGGAGGGGAGATGGCCGCGATCGTGCTGGTTGGGGGGGGGGGAGATGGCCGAGATTGCGCCCATCTTTCCTGCAGGAGCACGCCCGTGATCACGCACGTCTTCCCTGCACAAACCCAACTGCAATCATGGCCATCTCCCCACTTGGGGGTGGGGGTGGGGAAATGGCTGCAATCTTGGTCACCACCCAATGCAGAGTTCGTGACCCATGTCAAAATTTTCATGAAATTTTTGTTCGCGACCTGATTTGATCGTGAACCAAGGCATTCGTAAGCCAAGGTTCCACTGTATAAATAACTGAAAATTAAACAAGCTATATTCAAAGACTTTATTTTGACAGCATATATGCAAAGACATTTTTAAATAAAAACTTAATACATTCTGACTTTTCAATTGGATAGATTAATTTCCACACTAAGGATTATTTCTGGGGGAAATGTATACACCTACAATAGTGTATATTATGCACTTGCTTAGTACATTAATAGACCTTATTTCATCCAATTTTGATTTTAGTGGTGTACACCACAATATAAACTTAACTGTACAATAGTACAACAATACAGCATTCCCTGACCTAGTGCTATTCAAATGTTTGAGACTATCAGCCCCAGCCAGCACAGACCAAAACACTCATTAGAAAACTGAATATAGTTATAAAATAAGATTAACAGCAGCAACAAAAACATAACATAGTCCAAGACATTACAGATTTAAATGCTTGATAAATTAAAAAGTCTTACCAGGGCACCAAAAAGTTTGTAATATGGATGCTAAGCTCATATCTTTAAAGAGAACATACCAAGGCTGGTGTGTCACTACCAAAAACAAACAAAAAAACAACCCTGTAACACCTCAACAGAAGATCTAAGGCAGACTAGGATAAAAAGAGGCACTTGTTCAGATATTCATGGGGAAGAAGAGTAGTTACAGTCTGCAAGATATATATGATTGCAAATAATTGTTACTGGCTATTACTACAAATGAGATTTCTATCTGTAAGTTCTGACTACTTACCTAAATTTGCTACCCACTCACGTAAGTTTTGATCCAATTGCAAGACAAATGTACAAGCAGTAAATAAAAGACTTTTATAAATTTGTCTTAAAGTTATTTCAACATATGTTTAATTGGGAGCCAGACTTTACAAAGAAATAAGGCAAATTTCCATTGATGTATTCCGTTCTGTTTATATTTATATCTAGCATTTATCTCATTATGATTAACTAATACTGACAGTTTCACTTTCAAGATTTCCAATGGCTAGATTTTTTAGAGAAATGTAGGAACAGATAGTTACAGTATCTTGAGTACCTCCCTGATTCTGCTGCAGTTATATAGAAGCTTCTTTACAAACAGAAGTACTTACTATTTTTTGAGTTTTTCTGAAACTGAAATCCACTCCTCTGAATAGGACTACTATCACTTAAATACTATGCACAAACAAAACAGGGACGTGGTATGCGCATCAAGACAAGCACCATGTGTTAATTAACCTTCAGGACAGCTGCAGCATGTGCCAACCACCATTTTAAATATGTATACTCTGCCAAACAATTGTCATGGTTCATCATTTTTTAAGAATCCAAGTGACAAAGGTTGCATTAAACAACCCTCATATAAACCACGATCTGTTCTAATGTCATATAATACATGCTTAACCCTTGCACAACCCCTACTAACAATGTTCTAACAATCCAACAACCAATGACAACCATCAGCAGGGTTGCATATCTAAAATGGTAGCCAGAATGCACTGTGGTACTCCAAGCGGTAATTAACTGACCGTGGCTTACCATGACATGCAAACTGGTTCAGTGAAACATTCAGAATACAACAGTCAGAATATCGGTATCCACAGCAGAATTAAAATCCTCTCCAACTTTTAATCTATGAATCCAAAACAATCCTGCTTGGCAGAGAACAAAAAGAAGCAAACAGAAGTTTGTTTACAGAGGTTTACAGGGCAAGGTTATTTAGGGTACAATGCTATGGCCTCTGCAACTGATGCACATAAGCCTCCAAATACAGAGGTTTATGTGTATCCAATGCACAGTACAACAGTGGCAATCCTTGCTGCCCTGTACCTTGCATTTCATCTAGAAAGCAGTTTTCAGCCATATAGATGAAGAACTGCAGAACCATTTAGATATGGCCTTCTCCTTGTCCCAGTCCACACACCCCTTCTCCACCACCAGCCTTCCAGGGCTGATTTCCAGTGTCAGAGAAGCAGTCAGATCAGCTCCTTCTACACTGGCAGCAAGGGAGGAAAAGAAGGAGGCTGTGTTTGGGTTTACTGGATCTCAGAGCGGGGACTCCAAAAAATCCTATGACCCCCCTGACAATGGCAGGAAAAAGGACCGAATCCTTAGTGTAGTTTATTTATCATCTCATTATACTATTAATGGAACACAGTTTGCCTATAACTAGTATTGAAAATAATCCAACATAGGTCAATTTAGGTTACTTAGTCACAGACATGGTTGCAGCTGCCTAAAATCAGCCAGCCTAAAAAGGGTAACAGCTGTACAGAATGCAGTTCTGTGCATCTGTGCTTAAAATCCCATGCAAAAGTGACATGATGGTTCTCAGTGTCACCTTCCTTCTTAGAATATACTTTTGTTGCCTCAAAGTTGAAGAAACTCACATTTAGTTAGTCTAGTTACTTTCATAATAATGAATGCAAAATAAAGTATCTTAAAATAAAGGTTTTTTTTGATGGGGATTAAGAGGCTATTTGAATGATTAAATTGAAAACCAGTGTGGTATACTGGTTAAGAGTGTGGGTCTGGGACTCAAGCAATCTGGGTTCTTGCCCCCACTGCTATGAAGCCAACTGGATGAGTTTTGACTAGTCACAGACTCTCAGCCCAACCTACCTCACAGGGTTTTTGTCATTACAAGGCATAAGACTGAGAGCAGGAGGAGGTGAATGCTGTAAGTTGCCTGGAGTTCTTAAAGAAAGAAAAAAAATCTAATAAATAAATAAATAAAGTAAATATCTCCAAGAAACAGATTAACTCAGGATATGGAGCAGTTCTATTACCCAGGCCCTATAAAACAACTGGACTAATAGCTAGACTGAGAAGTCAGCAAAGATACTCAAGAATAGCTTAGGGCATTTGAAAGGAAGGTATTTCAAAGGCCATAATAAGGTCCATAAGTTCCACTGTTCACCCATGCATTCTTCTAGGTTTAACAATTGATTGCAAATGCCTTAAAATAGTGCCACATAGTGCCACAGTGCTTCCAGTGTTCGTAATATGGTCAGAACATTTATATTTCACCAATGGATCAGAATTTAGACCTTACTTTGGAATAAATATCCAACTTACTTTAGAGCTGGGATTGATTCCTTTCACTGGATTTATATTAATGGATTTGAAGCAGATATTCTGCCATCATCATAAATTTATCTAGACCAGGAGAATCAAAGTCATTTTTATTAGAACACATAACTGAAATAAGAATGTGGTGCTTTTCAAAGTTTTTCCAATATTTACAACAAACATCAGAAAGATAGGAAAGTAGAACATAAAAGCACTGCATCAAGAATTGTCGCCGTACTAGCACAGATCTCTGGTAGCCATTTTCTTTTTGTGTCAAACACTGACAATTCTGCATTTCTTACTGCACTCTCTCTTTAAACCTGAAGGTGGCAATGATTAACTTAAGCTCTTTCCTATTTTTCTATAGCTTACATAGTAAAAGACTGCTATCTAATGCAATTTCAATTATATACTACTATGAAACAGGATTATTCTGGTTTTTAAATTAAATTAATTTTCTTACTTCTAGAAAACAAAGAAATATGGTGGTAACTATTCATTTACATTACCCATCCCCAAATATATAGTACCTTATTATGCTTTAAGTAGGAGCCTGAGAAAGTCAGAAGGTTCTTCTAAGTTCAGACCTTTATACTTTTCCAAATATTGTTCCACAAGCAACAAAGTGTCTAATCAATCTCTAAACAGAGCAGATCTTCCTTAAAATATCCAAATTATCCAATGTCTTGAAGGTATGCAGTATATCTCCAGAACCCATGCTACCTAGAGTCTCTTCCTACCTTCCATAAGTCTCGTAACATTCTACTTCCTATGTTTGTTCTCCACTTGATCCTCATAAGCAATACAGTCAGACTTTTTTCCAACTGATTCCCATATATCCCAAACTTTTTTCCATAAGTTTCCCTCCGCCTTCAAACTTCCATGAGATAGCTTAGCCAATTGCAAAGGTTGACAAAATAAAAGATTCACCTCAGGTGTTTTAATTTTTCCAGTTCTTTGGCTATAAGGAAATTAGCAAAGGCAAGGTTACACATACTATCATTAATAACAAATTTATTAACAGCAATAAGATTAAGAGAAGCAAAGAACTGAAAATAAGAACAGGATTTCAGATCAAGTGAATGGTATAAGGAAATATAGAATATAACTATTAATGATATGCTAAGATGTAATAGTGAGGTAAAAAAACGGGTTGACAAACAAGAATTTTCATGACACGTGAGATTGTTCACTGAACACAAATTAATACAAAGGAAGGTGTTAAAGCTTTGTATGAGTCAGTGCAATTTTTGGATGGGGGGGTCATCCTGAGAGAGGGAAAGCATAGAAGTAGTAAAGGAGAAGAGGGATATATATGGATATGAATAAGTAATTACATATAGCTGAAGGTCCCAGTGTGGGGGTTCACTTTTTGTGTTCAGTATCAAACAAACTAAGTATTAATTCTTATTAATTCAACTAATCAATAATTAGTTGTACTTTACATTTTTCCTAATTTGTTTTTACAGATGTACTTTTGTATTGTATTTAATAATTTTTAAAAAGAAATCTGAAAACACTATACACATATTTCAGCTAATCTTAAGAGACAGTTAAATACTACACTCACCAAAGATCCTGTTTCTGCCTCCTCAAGGATAGGTTTTATTTCAGACGTTACACTGACTTTTCAAAGTGCCTATGAGTCACAGCATGACTTCCAGGTTTAGGCCTTACCCTTTTTTCCAACTTTTCAGCTGGGGAAGAGGTCTCATCTCTAAAGCACTAGCCTTTGAAGTACATGGAACACCTCCAAGCCTGGCATAATAGGGAGGGCAAAGACAAGCCCTTTAGCAAATCTATACCTTTTCACTACCTTTAAGGCATTGCCTCATTGTCTTAAATTCATAACACATGATCCAATGTGCATAAAAATCCTGAATGTTGTAAGATCAGAAAACAAAAAAACATAGTAATCTACCCCTATTTGCAAATAATGTGCACGGAATACTTAAATATTCTATACAGTTCAGTGATCATAAATAAGTTTATTTGCAGATAGACACACACAACACCAGTCCTGTACCATCTACACTGGCTTCCAACTGAAGTCCAACCCAAATTAAGGTGCTAGTGACAACTTGTAAAAACTTAAATGGCTTAGGACCTAGATATTTGAAGGAGTGCTTCCTTCCATATATACCTGCCTAGCCTCTAAGATACGGAGCAGAGGTCCTTCTTCAAGAGCCCTGTTTGAAGATCAGAAGAGTGGCTACCTGAAGGAGGATCTTCTCTGCCATGGTACCCTGGTTATGGAATCAGCTCCCCAGAGAGGATCAGCAGGGGCTGATGCTTTTGTCATTTTAGGACCAGGCCAAAACCTTTTTATTTTTCCGGTATTTTAAATGTTAGTGCTGTTTTTGGTATTGATTTTGTATTTTATGTGTGGTGGTGTCTTGTTTTTATGATATCGCTGCCCTGAGACATTATAAAAGGCGGGATACTTACTAAATAAATAAATAAACCATTATATTATTTGGATAGAATTGGGGCCTTGGGGGGGGAATGACAGCTAAAGTAACAAAACAAAAATAAAGCAGGCCCCAAATCTAAAACATACAGAAATTAGGAAAGGGAAGTAGAATCAAGGGGGAGACTTGCCTTGATTAGGAAGGAAAAGCCTGAGAATAACTAATGTGTAAGTTATAGCAGCAAAAATCTTTCATATTTACAGAATCTATTTAATTCAAAACTTTACATCATATCACAAATCACTGATTCTGACTTGAGCCACGTAAAAAAATTCAAAAATGCATATTTTCCAAAGACAGACACTCTAGTTCAGATACTGTTCTCCAACATCATCCACCACTAGCATTTGTGTTCAATTAAACCTTGTACCACTTTGATGTTTATTCTTTCCCAGATATGTGCATTTTATTTACATATCCCTTATAGGCCTATCTATTTGAATAAATCATAATTTATTGTTCATTAATTACATCACCTTATACCACAATCTCCAAGAGTTCAACAAGCAGAAGACAGGTGCAATAATTATATAATCATCTTAAGGACAGATACAAGGTTTTACTCATTTTCACAGTATGCAATACTATTCTGAAGCCAAAAAAACCCCCTTTCCCAAAATGTAAAATGTAATCACAGTCAGTTGTTAACCCACAATAAGTCTCAAAATAACTAGATTCTGCATCACTCCAATGCCAGGTAAGACTGTATGACTGCTCTTTCACCTTGTAATCTTTAGGAAATCATCTAATCCTAATCAAGAATAAACTGTATTAACTGAAATGCTTTTTCCTAGCATAAATATAGTATACATAACACAAAACTCATACAATATGCTACAAACAGGAATGAAGAGGAGCACAACTATCTCAAACTATTCAACTATCCAAACAAATGTGTCATATTATGCAGATTTTGGGCATTTATGTCCCCCCATACCATAATCTATATTGTAGACTACTGCAGGGAAAGAAAACAAACACTAAAATGCCATTTTTAAAAAAACTATGGAATTTACTTCACAAGATGTGGTGAGGCCACTAATTTGGCCAACTTCAAAAAGTGATTAAGATAAATTCATGTTGACTATGTTAACTTCATTATTGAAGGCAGTAAGCCTCTGGAATTTCCTTTTGCATTAATAATTAACTGCTGGCAGATATAAGCAGAAAGGTGATGATGGACTTGTGGGCTTCCCATAGGGTATCGTGCTGGCTAATGTGTGAACATAATACTGGACCAAAAAGGTCTTTGGTCTCATGTTGCACGGTTTACCTTAAGTTTGAATGTTCAGTATTCCACATCAGCACTTTCATTTCCAAAAATTCGTAATAAACTTCTCAACTGTTTGCTTCTACCACTTAATATATCCAAAATCAAATAATTTGGCATTTTTATAACAAAAAATTATTTTTAACAACTTTGATTAATAGACCAACAGAGTACCTTGCTGCCTCTGTGGCACTTTACAGCTGTTGAAAAGCAAAATAAAGGCCAGAGAAATAAAGGCACATAAGGTCTACTTAAAATGTTCCTCCACCATCTTTAAGTTCAAAGCAGAACATTAGTTATAAAAAGAAAGACATTATAACAAACAATGATAGTAGAATGACAATCACTGAGAGCCAGTGTAGTGTAGTGGTTAAGAGCATGGGACTGGGACTCAGACGATCTGGGTTCGAGTCCCTGCTCAGCCATGGAGCCAACTGGGTGACTTTGGGCCAGTCAGAGACTCTCAGCCCAACCTACCTCACAGGGTTGTTGTTGTGGAGATAAGATGGAGGAGGAGATGTAAGCTGCCTTGAACCCTTTGTAGGAAAAAGGCAGGATATGAATGAATGAATGAATGAAATAATCGCATCAAGCAATGCAGGTATCATTTCCTGTTATAAATCCACAGAGCTACATATGTAGGATTATATTCAAAGTTAGTTCTAGTTTTTATAGACCCACTGAACATCACATATTTACATCCATTTCTGCCATAAAACTACATAAACAAAATGAAACGAGATATCAAAGTGCACAGTGCCCTTGCTACCTGAACTGGGCAGGCGAAATCACAAGTTTCTCTGCTTCAGCTTAAGAATCACATGTAGGTTGCACAATAGCAGAGCTATAGCTTTGTTGCTCTAGTTGAACTCTTGCCTACTGTTCTCTTTCCTAATGAAGAAAAACAAGAAGATATGTTCACTTGAAAACAGAATTGTATGTCTGTACAATATACAAGTTGTGCTCCTTTATATAGCTGAAACAAACAGGCGCTTTCTTGTAATGATTCCCCTCAGAGACCATGACATTCCCAATTTAACATGAACTGGACCAAATTATTAATGCAAAAAGAAATTCTGTACTTCTGAAACACTTATTATCTTGGCTGCAGGGCATGAAACAACACTGAACAAAAGCTAGACATTCATCCAAGAAACAAATGCCATTCAGGCACCACATTCTGATGTCCTGTTAAATCATTGTTTAGCGTAGTTTAGCATGTTGCCATGAGTCTTGGACTCACATACTTCTCGTACCTCTTCTAACATAGCTGTGAGAAGTTAGGACTTTTCACTTGCATTTCAGATAAATTATATCCAATGAGGTCAATCAATTCACAATTCTTGAGCATTGTTATTCTTCATATAATAGTCCTGATGTTTTCAGAAATAATTTTTCAATTTCCAAAAACCAAAATTCATCTCAGAAAACATTGATTTCTAGAGACTCATGAATAACCAGTTCTCAAGTTCTTTCCATTCATAAGAGTAACTTCTATGAGTGGAAAAGGCAAAATAAATCAATCTACCTTACTGAGCCAAACTTGTTTTTCATGTACAGTAGCCTGATTGCCTCTTAACTGAGCTAAATACTGGTTTCTGTGTTTCAGAATTATATCCTGAGACATATCAGGATTGATTTCACTTTTATCCCACATTAAATAAACTTACATCACCCATTTCAATGTTGAAATTCTGCAACCAAAAACTAAATTTTGAAATTATTAATACTATTCAAAGTATAATTTCCTCTGGCTGTGAATGAACAACAGAAAATTGTGATAGCACATCTATCTTTCCACACTGCTAATGCAAATTCAATAGCCCTCAAATTAACTGAGAAATTACTGAAGTAAATTTAGTAACCAATAGATTTTTTATACCAACCTGCAATACAGAGTTACTAAGAGTTTTCTATGGTAAAAGAGTAACATTCAGTTACAGCTTATGAAAGGTTCACTCACTGTACAACTGGGAATATAGATGCTGGCCTTTATAAGAAAAAAAGAAATGTCCAGCCATATGTGGCTGCAACAGGCAGGAGCTGGAAATCACCTCCAGTACTCACCTGTCACAATGTCCTGCACTCCCGGCAAATACATATACTTCAGCTCCATATACTCATAATACAACAGCTGTGTTCCATGTTTTGGCAGCAGCTGACCTCCTCCAAGTAGATACCTTTTTTGCTATAAACTTGAGAGAAGCTTTACAGGAGTAGGGGATAATGGAAGTAACTCAGCCACTGAAGGAGAACTATCCCCATCACACGAAGTGCAGTATTGCACTTGATAAAAGCTAAAGGGAGTTGGGTATACAGTAAGAAAGATGAGAGAATCTCTCACAGAGCAAGTGCCAAATCCAGCTACTGCCACCTCTATTAGCCAACCCTGAAAAACTTGTGAATTATGCTGCATTCTCACTGATCCAGCTGCCACTGGAGGTATGGGTTTGACCTGTGCTGTGAACATATCCTTGTGAAAGGGGGTGGTACTTATAAGGCTGCCTTATTAGAAGTGATGTTGGGTGCTCAAGAAATCCACTCTAAACCATATGGTACATGACAACTACCACCTGATCACAAATACCACCTTTCTGGTTGAGAGTTTTAGCAGGGCAACTGTAGGAATTCTTGGAATATAGCAATTAACCTGACCCCTTCTACTCTGAGTTCAGGCCTGGTGTGGAAACAGATCAGCCTTGGTCACCCTAATGGGTGACTTTTACTGGCAAGGGAGAGGGGGAATGCACCTTGTTGTTCCTACTGAACCTTTAAACATCTTTTGATACTATAGTATCCTTTGAACTTGCTTTCTAAGATGGGCATTAGTGGTACCATACTAAGGCAGTTTCAATCCCATATGCAAGGACAGTCTGAGAGGGCAGTTTTGATGGAGTGCTCATTGGTTCTCTGCCATATAGCAGTACAGTATTTGTTCCTGATTCTACTTAACATTTATATGAAGCTATCAGAAGAGGTCATTAATGGATGCTGACTGAGGCACCATCTGTACACTCATGATACACTGCTCTATTTCTTTGTAACACTTAAATTAGGGGAATCCATGTAAACCTAGAACTGGTTTCCTGATACAGTAGTGGGCTGGATGAGGTGTCTCAATCCTGGAAAAGGCATGGGCAAGTGGCTCCCTGTCCTGAAACTGAGTCAGCTGTATGCTTTGGATGAAGTTACACCCCCCCACCCCCGAAAGAGCAGGTACACAGACTAGCAGTGCTCATTGATTCAGCGTTGTCACTGGAGGCACAAGTTATCTTCAACAAGTGTGAGTACATTTAATACTCCTGGAAGATAAGGTACTTACTACCCTTCCTGGAAAAATATAGCTTGATCTGTGTGGGTTATGAAACAGTAAAATTAGATTACTTCTATGGGCTTATGTGGAGCTCCCCCTAAGATTAGAAGTTGCAGTTAATACAAACTGCTACAGCCAGGCTGGTAACAGAAGTGGTTTATCACCAGCATATTAGATCTATGCTGAGGGGACAACATGTGCTGCCTACATACTGCCAGTTCAGGTTTAAAGCTCTGATTCTTATTTACAAAGGTCTAAACAACTTAAGAGATCATCCCATTCTTACCAGTCTGCACAGCTGCTGCAATTATCAAGCGATACCCACCTGGTAGTACTCAAGATTCTGGAGGTTCAGTCTATTATGACTTGCAATAGGGTCTTTACTGTCATGGCACACACTTTCATATTCTCTACCACTAGAAATTAGGCAGGCATGAATCCTTCTGGAGTTTTGGTGTCTACTAAAAAAAAAAAAAAAACTACCTCTACCAACAGCCAATCAAAGGAATCTTGTTCTAGGTGTCTTGCTTAGAAATGCCTTTAACAGAAATGATGCATAAATATCATTAAATAAATCACTAAAATGGACAGAGGGACACTTGATTTCTCATATTTGCTCTCATTAAAGAAAACATATGAACTGGCAATTTGATAAGCAAATACTTAGCTTATATTAATGATGGACCTATATCTGAATTATTCTTGAAGCTGTAGAACTGAATCTACAAATTGTCTCTATTTTAGAAATATGCAGTGAGGTTTTGAGAAGACAAAAATATCCTTTTCAACAGAGAAAGTGTTAAACAGCACTCTGCCACACAGAAACCAATGCAAATCCGTAGTCTCTTTTTTGCATTTAGTCATGAAAATCATCCTTACTGCCAGATCCCAGAAGAAACACGAAGATTACTTCATGCATCTGCTCCAGCTAGACTTTCTACAGCTTTCCATAGAAGGCTTTCTGCATTACCTGCCCTTGGTGTCAGGATCAGGGCCTGAATAACTCTGCAAGTACTCGTAGAACCAGGAGCACCTTTGAGGACACTTGCAAGGAACACCTGCAGAGTAATTATGCAGTGCAGCTGGAGACCCTGAAGACCAGCATAAAAGGCTTCCCTGAACAGTTGTTCCTCGCCACAGCAATGCAACTGTCTTGGTGACTTCTTGTGTGTTGGTGCTTGGTCCTACCTTGTTCTAGCCAGTGCCCATGCTGCTCTTCCTGTTTTTCCTCTAAGTAGACCAAGACTCGCTCCAGCCTGCTACAACACTTGCATCAATGTCTCTCTCATAAACTGACTTTGGAACTGTGCTCTGACTGTGTGTGAGTGAGCGAACAAGCATGTGTGTGCCAATCTTAGACTGCTTTCATCTGTGCCTTTGATCCAGACCTGACAACTTGCCCTAAACCTCTGGTACGTAACAAGCTCCAGACTCAGCTCAAGCTCGTGCCTTGAATCTGGTGTTCTGCCCCTCCTTGCTGCTGCCCACAGCCCAGCCCTCACATTTGGGATGGATTCCTATCAGTTATTTTTCATATTATTTAAATTGTTTTTATTTAAAACTTAGGTTTAAAATTTCCCCAGGCTTAGGCAAATGGGGAGGCATATAAGTTTGCTAAATAAATAAATTTATGTACTATTTTACTTGTAAACTGCATTAGTAGGATTTTATCCTGAAAGGTAAGTTTTAAATCAGTGTAATAAATTGGTAAATCATTAATAACTTGATATCCCTTAGCCATCTAAAGAATTAAACTTTACATTCATTCACAAAAATAATGTGCCTTAAGTCATTACTATAACCGTCTGTGGTACTACTTATATAGAACAACTAATTTTGCAGGCTTACTTCCAGATAGAGCGCTCCTAGAATCAAAACTTATTCCATCTTTTTCTCTATAGACTTTTTTCCTGGTGAAGGGAAAAATGGATAAAGCTGTTGGAAAATACAGAAAAGTTCCAAATTGAAGGCAATGATATCTGGACCACCTGTAATATTTTGGAAATAACACAGGGTGACTGCAAAAGAAAACCAGAAATGGCTGGAGAGAAGAAACCAAATCCTCCATTTTTCCGTAGAATTTTGGAAAAATTGGGGGAGGGGGGAATTCTATTTATTTCAAGCCTCCTCATCTGAGCTCACAATTCCCTTTATGCCTTATTTTTATTATACAGAACTGCATACCAAAGCTTGCAAGAATCCAGACACTGTGGGACAACTGTTACAAGTACTGTGAGAAATGTCCTGCGCTGAGCAGGGGGTTGGACCTGATGATCTTCTTAGCCTCTTCCATCTCTATTATACTATGATTCTAATCAATGATAACTGAAGCTATTCAGAGAACAAATATTTATGTAAAACAATACAGACAAGAAAGATTCATTCTCCTTCCACAAACCAGTCATCTGCAAATTGAGAGATTTATATAGATTCACTTGCTATCCATTAGCAACAGCTGAGAGAGGAAAAAGGAATAAAAAGTACTGTCTGGGGACTGGGATGCTACAATACTTGATGTTTCAACAACAGACAAAATAAGTCTGGAGACCAGTTCTCCACCCTAATAAAGCTTGACAATTCCTACAAAGAAACCTAGCATTTTAAAGTAGTTTGTCACTGACACTGAGTTGTCCCTTTAGTTTACTTACATTTTAAAAAGACAAACCCTTTAAAATGAACAAGCTTCAACATTAAGTTTCACGATGAGCTAGTTAAGTGCTCAGCCACTGAACTACTGCTGCTCTTTGAAGTTTGTGGCAACGATCCAAAGAAACTTGTGAATATAGCATACAAGCTTCCATGTGCAGGGGGACAGGTTGCCTATTTCCCCTTCCAGTAATAGTTCTTCATGGAGACCCTCCAGACCTTCATTCAAGAAGTATCTGTCAGAAAGTATGAAAAGCTACTGCTGGAAGAGCAGAGGCTTATAAATCCCCATATACAAAATTCCATGGCCTTTTTCTTTTTATTCTTTTTTTCATCAAAATCTGATCCACTTTGAAGACATCTAGTTACCAGTGGTGAGAAAGAATTGCCTCTAAGCAATCAGCTGAGTCTTCACCTCTCCAACATCCTAAAACTGAATTCTCTCTCCCTGTAAAAGAAAAATAAGCAAGGATGCTTACTCCAAAATGCATCCTTGAACTAAGGCCAATATATTCTGGAGACTTGTACAGGGATTCAGTCCTCCTTACAGCCTTCAAACCTAAGTCTGGAAGTCAAAAGCAGCAACAGAGTTTCTGGCAGAGAAACAGAAGGGTAAAAACGGAGAAAACTTGTAGCTGTTCAGGCACCTTCCTATGATTCTGAGCTAGAAAATGTGAAAGGGTCTGGCTGACATCTCTTCCTCTCAACCTCTCTGGAAGAGATACTCTGAAGGAGTAGCCCCGCTACCGTTTTCTTCTCTCTGTGCCTTCTAGCCTTAACAATGAAGTATGAAGAGGGCATGCATGTGTGCACACACAAAATGGCAGGCCATTTAAGAGCCATCCTTTGCCAATCTACACACTTTCCTAATCTACAGAGAGGAAAATGACAAAGCTTTCAAATGGCTGTGGAGGGCCCAAGGCATTACAGCACTTCCCAGAAGAAATACTTCCGTATACCTTTGCCTTCTGGACACACTGCTTACCAAAAGTTGCCATGTTGAACAAAACTAGTAAACAGATGACTATGCTGGTAATATTTGTGACATGTATTTCTAGATAATTTTAAGATTGAGTTCTGAAGAGCTCCCACTGATTTCTTATGCATGTCAACTTGTGCAGTACTACCTTAATGTAACTAAGCAAAATTTAAGTGCACTGAGACAATTTAACATTGTAAACACTATATAAATTAAATATAAATTTAAATTACATATTTTTGTATAATCCTTTTCTAAATTGAAATGATCAACCATATGCACTAGTTAGAAAAAGATATAATGCTTGGAATGCTCAGCAGCAAGAGAAAACCGGGTCACCAAAGAGCAAGGAAGTGAGACTCCATCAAAGAGGATGCAGGTCAGAGCCTAGTTCTGCTGAAAGAGGTGGCACCAGATCAAAAAGTGTGGCAAGATTTGGCCCATAGGATCACTTATAGTCAGATACAACAGAACATATGCACTAGTATTAAAATTGTTATACCAAAATTACAACAGTTCATGTGTAATAAATTTAAGTTTCTTCTTATGGCATGCTAATAATAGGAAAGTTTGTCTTAAACAACTAGTCTTTGGGAAGTTATTTTTATGCTTACCCAACATAAGTAAAAAGTTGCATGTGACAGTCTCCATGATTAGTGCATTTTCCCCCTGAATCCAACATATTTTAAAGGTTATTGATTTATTTTTCCATTTGCTTCATCAAGGTACCCAGGCCATAGATGGCTAATCCCATTTTATCTCACAAAAATGCTGTGGGAGAGGATAGACTAAGAGAATGACTGATCCACTAAGCTATGTGCCCAAATGGGTATTCACATGCAGTTCTTCCTAGTTAATTGCAAAATCCACTTCTCTGTTTAAAATGCAAAAAGCAGCTAGATGGCCTCTAAGCCTGTCTACCTGACTTACCTTTTGGTGGATGGAGAAGGGATAGGAGAACCTTTGGGATACTGTGTATCACAACCTTGCCTCTCTTCTCCCACCCTTCTTTTTATCTTAGGCATTATTGTGATCTTTCTGTAGCGGCTGGGTGGCATCATCCACAATCAGATTTCCTTCTCTGTGCTTGTAGTTCTATCTACAGGCAAGGAGAAGGTGATCCACAGTTTCCTAGGGCACCTAAATGCTGTCTAGGGGCTACAAGATTGTCCTCTTAGTTGCTTTACCATATACAATTGGGAGAAATACCGTATTTTTCGCTCTATAAGATGCACCTGACCATAAGATGCACCTAGTTTTTAGAGGAGGGATCCATGGAAAGCTTCCTGATAATCACAGGCACATTCCCCATCACTTCCCCATGGGCTTCATTAAAAGACGGGTTGCCATTTGAAAACACACACTGACCTGTGATTAACAGCTCTCACCTGTGCCGGAGGAGGGGGCAGAGCAGGGCACGCAGAGCGCGTGCCAGCCAGGTGTGGTGCAGCCGGGATGGCAACATGCCGACAGTGGTCTTCCCAGCACCGGCAGCAGGTCTTCCCGGGCAGTGGGGGTGAGCAGTCTGTCTCTCCGTGCGGCCGGCGGGTTAAAGCCTCCTCCGCATGCCTCCCCGAGTGGCACAGCTCTCACCTGCGCCGGGGGGGGGGGGGCGGAGCAGGGTGCGCCGAGCGCATGCCGGCCAGGTGGTGCCACATGGTGCAGGCGGGCCGGCAGCATCCCGGGTGTTGGGCACACACACATTCACTCTATAAGACGCACAGACATTTCCTCTTACTTTTGAGGGGGGGGAAAGTGTGTCTTATAGAGCAAAAAATACAGTAATCATTACTATTCACATTTTATCAGCAGAACTAAAGGCTAGCCAGAAATGTATTTTTGCTTTCCAAGGTGTCATATTCACATGTGACTATTATGACATGAGGCAGGCTTACAATTTCAACCCTACAGTTCACCCCCCTCCCCCGCCCCAAGCCTACCTCTCTCTCACACACACACACTCTTAAGGGAAAAGTAACATCTGAAGAGGACAATGACTTGCCCTAAATCCCCAAGCCTTGGCATGAACCATATTTCTTCATTCCAAAACTTTTTATGGAGCCACTCATACCATCTTGGCTAATATAAAAGGGCCAACTTTTTAATGTGCTGTGCTGTTATCCTATAATGCAATATAAGATACTGCATTGTTTTGGAAAATCAAAAGCTTTTTTCTTAAACACATATTTATAAAATGTCAACCTTGATCAAATCCCCTTAGTGTTTTCACACCAAGCAATGAATTAGACATATGGTCTCCTGAAGTCTTACCTATGCTATAGCAGCAAAATTCTTCTGCCCCAATTTTTCTCACATCTTGAATCGTTCATCTATCTAGGAAAAACATACAGCAAGGAATGCCAAATATTAGTTCATCCATCCAAACATAATGTATGTAGTTACATTCCTATGAATTCCTGTAATTTATCTTATATCACATAAGCCTAGATAAAATGTGTGTGCTGTATTTCAAGACTCCTCTTTACAAGCAAGAAAAATACCACACAAAGTAAATAGCAACAGGTGTGTATCAATAAAGATCTTAAAAACACTTCCAAAAATAATAATACAACATGCCTCCCTAGACAATTCAAAGGCTATCTTAGTCCCTAGTACTACTTGTTCCTACAACCATATTTTTTTCTTACGCTTTGCATGTTCTAGAACAAGCCTCTGCCACGTTTTTGAAAGTTGCAATGCTAACTAAAGATACATAAGGCCTGCCTTGATTATCAGTAGTGACCAGAATGGAAAGTTTAGGAACAGTAAAAAAGAGAGAAGCAGAGGAAGAAAGGGAAGGAGACCAAAGAACATTCAATTCCGAAAATCTAATAGGCTCAGCTACATTATTTCAGGAGTGCTTAAGACTTTAGAAAAACCCACAGAACTATAGTACTGTGCGAGCTTACAACATACTGGGGATTAAAGCCTTGTTGACAGTATACAGGGTGATCTGCAAAGGATGTATGTACAACGATGTCCAACGAAAAAGACCCGGTTACTTTCACGGAGGCTTTAAAAATAAAGAAGAGGGCAGACCTCCCAAGCTGGCCACAATTTCTCTCCTTGCACTACTTCAGAGGAGTGGTCCTCCAACCCACTCCACCCCCGCTGCCAGGGTGACCTCATTCACTCCGCGGCCTGGCACGCGTCCCCCCGACTATTCCTTCTCCGGGCTTCCTCCTCGTCCTCCATCCAAAGTTCCTCCTCAGCGACCAGCAGCCTCTGTCCGCTCCGCGTTCACTGGCTAGGCCGTTTCATGTGACCGAACAAAGGACGAGGACGAGGCCGGTCGCTCCCCGGTGCCGAAGTCTGAGGAAAGCGAGCTCTGCCCAGCTGTGAAACCATCTATTGCCCCGCACGGTCCCGGCTTTCCTACTCACCTCGGGCGGAGGCGGCCCGGCCTGGTTGAGCCCCTTTGCCGCACAAGCGGCAGCCGCCATGTTCCCTGATGCGACAGGATGGAGCAAAGCCCCCCCCCCCTCACCGCTCTGCCTCCTCCCTTTCGCGCGCGCTCGGCCCAGGCTCTGTTCGGCCGCCCTCGCGCTCGAGACCGCGCGGAATTCCCCTTCCCCTCCCCCACGACCACTGTCGCGCGCGCACACACCACCCCGCCCCCCCCCCCAATAATAATAATAACCGTAACGGAAAACTCACGGGCTCGCCAGGGCGTGCGTCACACCGAGGGGGGGCGCCTGCGTAAGGCGTCATGACGACATCACGCTACCTCTCCGTTCAGAGCGCAGCCTTCACGCGCACAAACACACCCTCCGCCCAGTTCGGCGCCTAAGACGCATGTGCGTAGCCCTTTCCAGTGTGCCTTTGCTCTCCTTTCTTGACTCTTTTCCTGACTGCCCAATTCCTGTTCTGTCCTTTCCGTAATGTCGTGCAAGCTGCCACCCTCTTGCCCTCCCCTTCTAAAATACACGCATGCTCCCTGTGCACATCAGTTCATCGGGTCAATATGCATAGCGTCAACTTTTGCGGATTATATAGCCCATGTCATCAGATGCATGGAGCATTACGGAGAATATAAGGTTTACATACCTTGCATGCTTGGAGCAAGACAGTTGTAAACAGGGAACATACAAGACTTTGAAAAGTGTGAAAACTGGCAATCAGATTAGTAACAGTGGTCTGTAAACTGCCACAACCCTCTGCTGGTTCAGACTAATACAGGTACTCCTGTGGAAAATATTGCTACACAGTGGATCAGTTGTAAAGATCACTGGGTGGCTTTGGGCTAGTTGGTCACTGACCAGATCAAAATAAGCCAAGGTAGCTCCATATTTCCATCTCTATGCACTTGTTATTGTTAGTTGCGAAGTCGTGTCCAACCCATCGCAACCCCATGGACAACATTCCTCCAGGCCTTCCTGTCCTCCACCATCCCCCAGAGTCTGCTCAAGCTCACACCAACTGCCTCAGTGACTCCATCTAGCCACCTCATCCTCTGCTGTCCCCTCCTTCTTTTGCCATCTATTGTTCCCAGCATTAGGCTCTTCTCCAGGGAGTCCTTCCTTCTCATTAGGTGGCCAAAGTATTTGAGTTTCATCTTCACTATCTGACCTTCCAAGGAACAGTCAGGGTTGATGTCCTCTAGGACTGACAGGTTTGATCGCCTTGCGGACCAGGGGACTCGCAGGAGTCTCCTCCAGCACCACAATTCAAAGGCCTCAATTCTTCAGCGCTCAGCCTTCCTTATGGTCCAGCTTTCACAGCCATACATTACAACTGGGAAAACCATAGCCTTGACTATATGCACTTCTGTTGGCAGGGTGATGTCTCTGCTTTTTAGTATGCTGTCTAGATTTGCCAAAGCTTTCCTCCCCAGGAGCATCTTTTAATTTCTTGGCTGCAGTCCCCATCTGTGGTGATCTTGGAGCCCAGGAAAATAAAATCTGTCACTACCTCCATTTCTTCCCAATCTTTTTGCCAGGAAGTGAGAGGACTGGATGCCATGATCTTAGTTTTCTTAATGTTGAGTTTCAAGCCAACTTTTGCACTCTCCTCCTTCACCCGCATCAAGAGGCTCTTTAGTTCCTCTTCACTTTCTGCCATGAGAGTGGTATCATCTGCATATCTGAG
This sequence comes from Varanus komodoensis, assembly GCF_004798865.1. Taxonomy (NCBI): domain Eukaryota; kingdom Metazoa; phylum Chordata; class Lepidosauria; order Squamata; family Varanidae; genus Varanus; species Varanus komodoensis. The sequence continues at coordinate 7,352,321 of NW_025335641.1, forward strand.
GTTGTTGATATTTCTCCCAGCAATTCCAACTGGTGATTCATCCAGCCCCACCTTTCTCATGATGTGCTCTGCATATAAGTTAAATAGGCAGGGCAACAGTATACAGCCTTGCCAAACTCCTTTCTCAATTTTGAACCAATCAGTGGTTCCGTGTCCGGCTCTCACTGTTGCTTCTTGATGTTTCTCAAGAGACAAATAAGATGGTCTGATATTCCCATCTCTAAGAACTTGCCACAATTTGTTGTGATCCACACAATCAAAGGCTTTAGCATAGTCAATGAAGCAGAAGTAGATGTTTTTCTGGAACTCCCTAGCTTTCTCCATGATCCAGCGTATGTTGGCAATTTGATCTCTAGTTCCTCTGCCTCTTCAAAATCCTGCCTGTACTTCTGGTAGTTCTCGGTGCACATACTGCTGGAGCCTAGCTTGTAGGATTTTGAGCATAACTTTGCTAGCATGTGAAATGAGTGCAATGGTGCGGTAGTTTGAACATTCTTTGGCATTGTCCTTCTTTGGGATCAGAATGTAAACTGACCTTTTCCAATCCTGTGGCCACTGTTGAGCTTTCCAAATTTGCTGGCATATTGAGTGTAGCACTTTCACTGCATCACCTTTTATTTTATTTATTTATTTATTTAGCGGACTTATACACTGCCCCATTCGCCTAAGCCTTGGGGCGGCTTACAAATAAATATCATTAATACAATAAAATACAATTGGAGACATCCTGGCCAAAGTTGTTAAAATCAATAAATAAAATCAACAATTAAAATGCCGTTTAAATAAAAAGGGCTTGGCCTGGCGCTGAAAAGCAAATAACGATGGCGCCAGGTGGACCTCTCTGGGGAGCATAGGTTGGGCGCCACTGCAGAGAAAGCCCTCTTCCGGGTACTCACCCTCCTAATATCCTTCACAGAGGGCTCCCGGAGAAGAGCCTCTGCCGTTGATCTCGAGGGGCAGGAGGGCACATATGGACACAGGCGCTCCTTCAGGTAACCAGGTCCCAAGCCGTTAAGGGCTTTATAGGTGATAACCAACACCTTGAATTGGGCCCGGACTTCAATGGGGAGCCAGTGAAGCTGACGGAGGACTGGAGTTATGTGAGCACAATGCCCAGTCTCCATCAGCAACCTGGCAGCTCTATTTTGCACCAATTGAAGTATCCGGACTGTCTTCAAGGGCAGCCCCACGTAGAGCACGTTACAGAAGTCTAGTTGGGAAGTTACCAATGCGTGAGTCACTGTCACCAGGCAGTCTTTCTCCAGGTAGGGGCGCAGCTGGTGAATCAGCCGAAGCTGAAAGAAAGCGCTCCTCGCCACTGCTCTTACTTGAGCTTCCACCGAAAGCTCTGGATCGAGGAGAACTCCCAAGCTGTGGACCTTGTCCTTCAGAAGGAGTGCAACCCCATTCAGGACAAGGTCAAGGTCCCCTTCCCCGAAGCCCGAACCGCCTACCAACAAGACCCCCGTCTTGTCTGGATTGAGCTTCAGTTTATTGGCCCTCATCCAGCCCATTACCTTAGCCAGGCATCAGTTCAGCATAGCCACTGCCTCACCTGGATTGGTTGAGAATGAAAGGTAGAGCTGGGTATCATCAGCGTACTGATGATTCCACAGCCCACACCTCCTAATGACCTCCCCAGTGGTTTCATGTAGATGTTGAATAGCAAGGGGGACAAAATGGAACCCTGCAAAACTCCATGGCAGAACTGCCATGGCACAGAGCCATAGTTCCCCAGCACCACGTTCTGGAATCAGCCATTGAGATAGGAGCGGAACCACTGCAAAGCAGTGCCTCCAACCCCCAGTCTTGCTAGCCTATCCAGAAGGATACCATGGTCAATGGTATCGAAAGCCGCTGAGAGGTCCAGGAGGACCAACAGGGACACACTTCCCCTGTCCTTCTCCCTGCACAGGTCATCATACAGGGTGACCAAGGCAGATTCAGTACCATACCCAGGTCTGAAGCCGGACTGAAATGGGTCCAGATAATCAGTTTCATCCAAGAGTGCTTGGAGTTGTCCCGCCACCACCTGCTCCAACACCTTGCCCAAAAACGGGATGTTGGCCACCGGTCTGTAATTGGTGGCCATCTCTGGATCCAGGGATGCCTTCTTTAGGACTGGCTGGACTACCGCCTCCTTTAAAGGGGCAGGTACCCGGCCATCCCTCAGAGAGGCGTTGACAACCTCCAGGATCCAGGTCCCTATCCCGTGCTTGGCGTTGTTAAGTAGCCAAGATTGGCAAGGGTCCAATAGGCAGGTGGTGGGACATACTTGTCCAAGCACCTTGTCCACATCATCAGGCTGCAATAACTGAAACTCATCCAATAAATTAGGACCAGACGGCAACATTGGTTCCTCCTCTGAAGGCTCTGAATTACTAGTGGAGTCCAGCTCGTGACAAATCTGAGCGATTTTCTCCTTAAAATGCTTGGCAAAGTCATCACAGCAGGTCGTCGAGGGCGGTACAGGGTCTTTCTTGGGGCCAGGATGAATCAGTCCTTGTACCACCTGAAAAAGCTCCACCGGACGGCATTGTGAGGAGGCAATGGAAGCAGAGAAGAATTTCTTTTTCGCCGCCCTCACCGCCACAGCATAGGCCGATAATGGGCTCTTAAGTGTGTTTTTTCTGTTTTTTTTCTGGAAAAAAAAAAAAAAGATTTTTTTCTTAAAATCTTTTAAGATTTTGAATAGCTCAGCTGGAATACTGTCACCTCTACTAGCTTTGTTGTTGCTCAGACTCTCTAAGGCCCATTTGACTTTCTTTCTTTATTTATTTATTTATTTATTTATTTAGAATTTTTGTATGCCATCCCATCACTTACAGTCTCAGGATGGCTCACATAAATAAATAAACATAGTACAAAATACAATTAAAATCCGGAAACACCCTGGCTGCACAATAAAAACCTATAGATATTAAACATTATTAAAATATTTCTAAAATAAAAAGGTCTTAGCCTGGTGCCAAAAAACAAATAACAACGGTGCCAGGTGGACTTCTCTGGGGAGCGCATTCCACAGATGGGGCGCCACCGCAGAGAAAGCCCTCCTCTGGGTACTTTGCCTCCTGATGTCTCTCATAGAGGGCTCCCGGAGGAGGCCTCTGCTGCCAATCTCAAGGGGTGGGAGGGCAAATAAGGAAGCAGGTGTTCCTTTAGGTTTCCAGGTCCCATGCCATTAAGGGCTTGTAGGTGATAAGCAGGACCTTGAATTGAGCCTGGACTTCAATGGGGAGCCAGTGAAGCTGGTAGAGGACTGGGGTTATGTGAGAGTATAGTTCTTCTGCTTAATCATGCCACCTCTTCTTAATCACTTCTGCCTCTGTTAGGTCCCTGCCATTTTGGTCCTTTATCATGCCCATCTTTGCATGAAATGTTCCCTTCATATCTCCAATTTTCTTGAAGAAATCTCTGGTCCTCCCTATTCTATTGTTTTCTTCTATTTCTTTGCACTGTTCATTTAAGAAGGCATTCTTATCTCTTCTAGCTATTCTCTGGAATTCTGCATTCAATTGGGTGTATCTTTTTCCTTCTCCCTTGCCTTTCGCTTCCCTTCTTTCCTCAGCTATTTGTAAAGCTTCCTCAGACAGCCATTTTGCTTTCTTGCATTTCTTTTTCTTTGGGATGGCTTTAGTTGCTATCTCTTGTACAATGTTGTGAACCTCTGTCCATAGTTCTTCAGGCACTCTGTCTATCAGATCTAATTCCTTTAATCTATTTGTCACCTATACTGTATATTCATCAGGGATATGATTTAGGTCATACCTGAGTGACCTAGTGCTTTTCCCTACTTTCTTCAACTTAAGCCTAAATTTTGCAACCAGAAGCTCATGATCTGAGCCACAGTCAGCTCCTGGTCTAGTTTTTACTGACTGTGTAGAGCTTCTCCATTTTTGGCTGCAGAGCACATAGTCAATCTGATTTCTGTGTTGACTGTCTGGTGATGTCCATGCGTAGAGTCATCTCTTGGGTTGTTGGAAAAGAGTGTTTGCTATGACCATCGTATTCTTTTGATAAAATTCTACCAAGGACAAATTCTACAAAATGTGCCCTGCTTCATTTTGTACTCCAAGGCCAAACTTGCCTGTTATTCCGGTTATCTTTTGGCTTCCTGCTTTAGCATTCCAATCCCCCATGATGATAAGGACATCATTTTTTGGTGTTAATTCTAGAAGGTGTTGTAGGCCTTCGTAGAACCTGTCAACTTCAGCCTCTTCAGCACCAGTGGTTGGGACATAGATTTGGACTATTGTGATGTTGAATGGTTTGTCTTGAAGATTGTATCCCAGTACTGCTTTTCCTATTCTTTTATTGACTATGAAGGCTACTCCATTTCTTCTGAGCGATTCTTGCCCGCAGTAGTATACCTGATGGTCATCTGAATTAAATTCACCCATTCCTGTCTGTTTTAGTTCACTGATTCCTAAGATGTCAATGTTCAGTCTTGTCATCTCTTGTTGACCACATCCAGCTTGCCTTGATTCATGGATCTTACATTCCAGGTTCCTATGGAGTATAGATCTTTGCAGCATCGGACTCTCCTTTCACCACCAGAAACATCTGCAACTGAGTGTCCTTTCAACTTTGACCCAGTCACTTCATTCTTTCTGGTGCTACCAGTACTAGCCCTCTGCTCTTCCCCAGTAGCATATTGGACACCTTCCGACCTGAGGGGCTCATCTTCCAGCGTCATATCTTTTTGCCTTTTGGTACTGTCCATGGGGTTTTCATGGCAAAGATGCTGGAGTGGGTTGCCATTTCCTTCTCCAGTGGATCACGTTTTGTCAGAGCTCTCTGCTATGACCTGTCTGTCTTGGGTGGCCCTGCACGGCATAGCTCATAGCTTCATTG
>NW_025335641.1:7357274-7370449 GCF_004798865.1 Varanus komodoensis
TTCTTCAGTGGATCACGTTTTGTCAGAGCTCTCTGCTATGACCTGTCTGTCTTGGGTGGCCCTGCACGGCATAGCTCATAGCTTCATTGAGCTACGCAAGCCCCTTCGCCACGACAAGGCAGGGATCCATGAAGGAGCTCTATGCACTACAATTTGCCCAATATCCCTTGTGGCATGCAGCTTGTTGTGTCCCTAAACTCTGCAAGATGCACAGCCACTGTCACTTAGAAACCACCAAGGAAACTGGTTTGTTGGCGAGTTCTGTGGTAGTTGCAAAGCAACTGACCCACCATGTACCTTGCCCAGTTGGGGTGACACCAGGTACACCGGGAGGCAGGAAAGAGCGATCTCACCATGCACCATAGTCCTTGTATGCGACTGGTAATTCATTAAGCTCAGTGAGGCTTTCTTCCTTTTAAGGTTAGCAGCCTAAGAGGGCAAACCTATCAGCATCTACTGGAAATAATGTCCCATAGAGTTTAGTGGTACTTACTCCCAAGTAAATGTGTCCAGGTCTGTGGCCTATCTTATCTCCTTGGGTTGCAGAGAGACTAAATAGCTTCATATGCAACAGAAGTAAAAACAAATGTATAAGCTTCATATAAACTGATGCATGAATAAATAAGCAGAAAATAAGCCAAAAACCAAGGTGGCATCACCTTAAGGAATGTAAATCAAGACATCTCCGTAATTGTTATTTATAAGGGTATGTGATATCACTTGGGGTGTTTTGATCTTGGCTCCTAAAAAGTTTCCTGCTCTCTCTGCTGAATCCACACATGCACATTGTAATAGGAGGGAATGCAAGTTTTAACTATTTCAGGCCGCAATCAGGTATCAGCTTAGCTAGAAATAAACCCCATTGAAGGCATTGGGGCATTCTGAGTAACCAGGTGCAGGACAGAAGGGCAGATTTATTTATTCTACTTAATTGTAAAAAAAAGCCCCTTCCGACATGGCTGATCAATGGTCAGGGCTACTGGGAGCTGAAGTCTAAAATATCTGGAGATGTCTTTCTGCCCACCCAATATATAGGATTGTGCTGTGTATTGGTTGATTAATCAATAGGGAGAATTTTGATTGATGGCAACCAAAACTGAAGATTACTTGTTTTGATTTTACAATGTTGCTGTAACAGCAAATGAAAAAGAAAACAAGTATGACCTATCAATAAGAGTTAGTTTTAGCTTATTGAATTCTCATCCTCCTTTCAATATCCATTAAAACACCTGTGACTGAGGCACTGTGTAAAATGCAGATTGCTTTAAATTTAATTAAGTAGCTAATCAATCCTCTCTTGGTACAGTTGGGCTATAAGGAGTATAGCAACTATTATGTGAATGGTTGTGTTCACATATTTTTAGAAAGTAACCTCTTTCTTTCACAAGATGTGATACATGTGTTTGTGCAGAAATGTGGCTGCCATGGGAATTATATGGTAAAGAAGGCAGAGAAAGGAGAATTCAGTAAAATCAGATCAAAACTATCACCCCCAACACATTTGGAAATTCCTGTTTTAATGTTCATTGTTGAAGCATGGGAAAACAATTGTAATATGGATCTAAAATATGGGGAAGAAAGTTCAGGTCAAGTGGCCAACCTGCCCCTCCAGGGTGCCCTTAGGGGTCACATCCCCTTTCCTTGACCTCACTCCCTTTCCTCCCTTGTGTGTGCTTACTTGACTTTGGGGCAGTTTTCCCATATTCTAAATGTTTTAGAATATGTAAAATGGACAGGAAGGACTTTAAGGGAAAATATGCTTATAATTTCTGGCCCCTGCCCCTTTTTGCCATTGGCTGCACTGGAATGTTTCCCTTCCCCTGCAAGATGTTTTGCTTCCCTGCAAAGAAATTCAGTCCTTTGGCTGAAAGAGGTTTGTAGCCTGCATGTTCCATGCAGTGAAACCCATTTTGGAACGCCAAAGTAAGGAATAGGTAAATAAAAACTCTTGTACTTTGTAAAGTACGAGAATAATTGTTTGCAATTACCTTCTGACAGCACTCCTATCTACAACTTTACTCTTTTTACTCTTTTTAACAATCTTTTTTAAGATTGACCTCCTTGCTGAGACATTTACAAATTCAAAACAACACATGGAGGTTCATAGGCCTAGCAATATAGACTGGTTTCAGTTTTGTACTTGTTTATATTTAAATGTTTTTAAAATATAGTTTTATGATTCATGGTTGCTTTTTTCTATATTGTATTGTTCATGGTGCAGAAAGCTTCAGATTTTGGGAGCTGTAAAAATAAAATCTGAATGGTATACAGAAGGTTGAACCCAACATTGAAAAAGAGTGATGTACACAACAACATTTTTAAGACTGAATATAATAGCATTGCTTCTTCCCATACCACCTGGATAAAAGGCATCACTCCAAATAATGGGCCAGGGCTTCTCTTCATCGGGTCAGTCTTCAGAAACCAGAGGACAGTGGTATAAACAGGAACTGCAGATTGGGCTCCTCTTAGGGTAGCCCAAGGCTACTCATGTTACTGCAAAGGCATGAGAAAGAAAGGCATCTGAGTTATACCTGGACATTTGACCTTCCTCAGCTGACAGGAACATTGGCTGATTCAGACACTGGGACAGGAGAAAGGTTTCAACAAGTACCATTGTGTATTCATTTAGATAACTCATTTCCTGCAGCTTGCATCACTGCAGTAAAACAAGTCATCAAATAATGAGGCAATTAAACCATTGAAACCGTTAACAAAAAGTGGAGAGAGCCGGTAAAATTTCACACAGCTTATAGGAATGTAAAAATGTCATGAAAGCATTAGTAAACCAAAAGGCTGAATACCTGCTAAACCAAACAGAAATCCACAAGGCAGCTGGTTGGGCAGTCCCACATTCTAGATGTAGCCATTGAAAAGGCTTCCTCCCATGTCCCGTCCAGATGTGTCTCTGTTGCAAAGGCACAGAGCACATTTACCCCAGTAGATTTTAATACACAAGCAAGTTTGAGTGAGGGTGATGTTTTAAGCAACTTTAAAGCATGTTGAAATTTAAAGGTTACAGGAAGTGGTTTGAATTGAGCCTGGACTCCAATCAGAAGCCAGTGAAGCTGTGGCCAGGCAGGAGTCACATGGTCTCAATAATTCATTCCATTGGCTGTCATGTGATCAACATATGCATACTCGTGAATATCTGGAGGAAGGGTCAAGAAGGGCAGTTGCAGCCTTGGATGCCATAACCTCCAGATTCCAGGCTTGCAATAAAAAAGAGAAAATAGCAACAACAATGATAATTTTCTGTCTCCTGTAGACTCTAAGATATGAGGCAAAAGGTGGAGCCACTATTCCACCCATTCATTTGTAAGAAACTAGCCTGCTTCCAGATTTCCAAGGAATGAAACCATAGCATTGGTTGATACAGGAAATGTTTCTTGGTAATGAAATGCCAAACAGCCATAGAAGCAAAGCTTACATTCTGGGAGTTCTTTGGGAATGTCATATTTCCTCTAGTCATAGCGTAGCATCAACAGGGGCAACTATGGCTTTTCAACCCCAGTGCAGCATCTAACACATAGGAGTAAACCTATGGCTTTTCAACCCCTTTCTCAAATGTAATATGCATTAAATTAAGTACTGGCAACTTTTACCTTAATTCTTCCAAGATTAGTGATACAGAAGCAAATGCAAGTGTTGTAATTGTTATTGCTTTAATTATTGTAAGCTGTCCTGAGATGTTCTTTCGTATTGGATGGAGTAAATTTTTTTAAATAAATAAAGTGCAGTTCTCTCCTGATAATCAAAACAGTAACACAATCTTACCCATGGCTCTTCAAAGTAGGTCCCATTGAGCTGAATGGGGCTTACACCCATTTAAGTGAGCATAAGATTGCAGCCTAAATCACAGATGATATAGCCGTAATTCATAATTGTTATATATGTGGCCATTAGGTATCATTGGCTCTTACTATGTCACAAAATTACACAACAATGGTGCATGGCTGGTGTTTCTTAGATAGCATTTGCTTACTATACTTTAAGTGCAATTCTGCACTGCTTGAGAGCTACAATTTAACTCAGATTTGAAAAAGTAACAACAAAAGCTCCTTGGGAAAGGAAGTCCTAGTAATTGCTAGGGATCCACAATCATTTCAGTGAACAGTACCAAAAGGATTTTTAAGAATCACTGTAAATTTCAAAGATGATCTGATTATATACTGTAATCAAGAATATACTCTCATCTTGGATGTATTGGTCACAGCATGATTTGTCTCCAAGCTGCAGTTGCGTTTTAATGTCCACACATCATTCTTGTAAATCTTGCAGACAGTATGAAATGTCTTGCTAATAAGACAACAAAATGGCAAAAGTAATCAAAGGAACATTTTTAAAGTCTTCAACACCTTCACAATTATAAAAAAACTTACCAAGATGAAACTAATAAAATATTGGGCATGCAGATAGTGTAGTTTAAGTAGGCAGTGTGGTATAAGTGGCTAAGAGTACAGGCCTGGGACTCAGAAGGCCTGGGTTCTAGTCCCCACTTGGCCATGGAACCAAGTGGGTGACTTTGGGCCAGTCACAGACTCTCAGCCCAACCTATTTCACAGGGTTGTTATCATGGGGATAAGGCTGCAAGCAGGAGGAGGAGAATTATGCAAGCCACTCTGAGTTCCTAAAAAAAGGCAGGATATAAATCTAATTAAATAAATACTGTGAAGAAAAATGTTTAAATTTTGGAATTTATATGCATATGTCAAACTGCCCTATGCTTCAAACCAAAGGCAGGTGACAAATGTTTTAAACTGTAATAAGCATACCTATACATTTCAGTGAAACTTAAAAATCCAATAAACTTGCTCTTGAACATTTTACTTTTTGGAGCAATGTTTCTTCCATTGTGACCTTCAAAACCCAAAGCAAATGCAAAAATGTTCAATTGAATGCTCCATAAACAAAACCAGGTTAAATTTTGTACCTCAAATACTTTAAAAAAAATCAACTACCCATCACATATGGCCGGTGTTAACCAAAAACAATCAATCAAACAATTGACTGATTCTATCCATTGTTGTAGCAGAAGCATAGGCCATATTCCACAGCCGTTATTGAAATCCTATCAAGATAAAAGAAACCACACAAGGATACCTACATAGCCCAATTTTACCCACATCATCTAGTGACCAGGTCCCTCTGGGGCTTATTTTCTGGTGTCTGTGCAGAGTCCAGAAGAATTGGGGTCCAGTCCCATAGCACACAAATGCACATAAAAATTCATATGGTGATTTATATATATGCAAGATTAGAAATAATTACTAGGATTTATTTAAAGTTCACAGGAGACCAAGCAAGTCAATTAATTTCTTATCCAAATAATCTCAAATAAAATACACTCCTCAATTACTTTGAACCAGGCATAATTTCATTTCATTTGAAATGTATATTTCAGTTTACATCTAAAATTGTTTTTAGATAAAGGTATTACTCTCTGTGGATTATATATGTATGTGTGTGTGTTTGTACGTAAATGGTTTAATATATTTTTAAGATTTTTAATTTTTGTAAACCGCTGTCACGATCCACGTTTCTCCCTTCAAACAGTATCAGCCTTACCAGTGGTTTTTTTTGCTTAAATATTTTTATTGTTACACAAGCGTCTCTGTGCATACACGAAATGGGGTGTTGAACCCTTTCGACCATTTATTTCCCAAAGCTCTCTTTATGAGCCCTTCTATGTCTCCATTCTGGGGGAGATACGCAGTAAAAAAACAGGAACGCCTCTACTCCTCCTGTTGTGTCCCTAACTGGGCTCCCCTCTGGTGTTGATGGCAAATGACCAGGTCTGCCTCTTCAGGGGGCAGGAGCCTCCCTTGGAGAGACTTCCCATTTCAGTGTCTCCGCCCTCAGGCTGTAATGCCTCAGTGTTCCCATGGCTGGGTTGACTGACCTCCCTGCTGCTCCTGGACTAACCTCCCCCAGTGCGACCTCCCACGGGGGTCTGAGGACCCTGAACCGCAGCTGAGCCACTTCAAAAACAGTCTCATCCTCGTACTCACAGTCTGAACCATCAGTACAACCAGCACGGGGAGGAGTCTCCTGTGCGTGCACCGGACAGGATGCCCATGTACAACAGTGCTTCATTACTGGACAGAATAGAATTGCAACATATGAAATAAAATGAAAATAATCCCAAATCCATCCATGTCCCAAGTTCAACTGCCATGTATGGGGAGATTTGGGGTGGGCATGGGGAGCTGTCTTGTGGAGAGTAGAGAGTTAACACTCCCTGGCTACAATCCTGCTGTGTAACTGGACCTAAGCTTTGGGCCAGGTCCTGTGGACAGTACGACTGCTGAGGACCTAAAGATGATGCAGCGTGAAGAGCAGACCATGGCTAGAGCAACAATGGGGGGTTCTCACACAGGACATTGGACCACCCCCCCTTTGGACATGATACTGTTTGGGAAAACTAGCCCCTGGCTTTGCTTCAGAAGGTAAAGATTGCCCCCACTGAGATGTTCATATGAACTATGGCTGCTACAGGATCCACTTTCTCTTCTCTTCAGAGCATCACTCATTTAATTCCACCTAGAGGAATGGAAAATCAAGAAAAATGAGCATATTAAAAAGGGAATGGATGTATCTATATACTTCTATCAAAATAGAGGGGAACTGTATTGCATCATTCTCTCTCTCTCTTTTCTTCTCCTTTATCAGCCCTTCCTTTCATGTTAGAATACAATAATCTAAATTTTCCAGGTTCAGTTCTCCTGCAAATATAGCCAGAGCTGTTTCATAGTTCAGTGGAAGGAAATATAATTGTGTATTAGTGGTACAGAAATAAATGTGTAAATAAAAGATTTTTCAAGTATATATTATGAGAGACATCCTATTTATGGCTGATGTCTATTGTTAGAGAAAACCCTCCAATGTAATCTTTAAAATCTCAACAATAACCTTCTCTCTTTTTGATGAAGTATTTAATTTTCTTGAAAGATTTTCTCTGTCTTTAGTTATTACTGGAAGGGATTTTAATTTTACCCCAACACTTTAATGGCTAAATCTTGCATATCCAGTATTTGAAAATGGAATAGATCCATTCATCTAAGTAAATAGTTCAAGGATTTTGTCATGCTAGATGGCTCGGAAATTTCAAATCAAAACAAAGATAAAATAGGAGTTTTTTGTTTTGTTTTGTTTTTTGCTGTTTCAGAGCAGCATTCTAAAGGAACACTGACTGCATTGAATAAAAAATACTCTATTTGAACATCTTTATAATTTTATTGATCTAAATGACAAGATGGTGTGTCATACTATTAGGGAATTATTCTATCTGCAACTGATCAAAGATATATAGATATATATCTATATAAGAGAGAAAACAAAGGATTTTTTAAATAGTTACTACTGTCTTATTGTTTTATTAGTCTGGACTGGAAGTATACATTATTTCTAAATTCCCTTTAATTGGCATGGCAGAATTTTAAACAAGTCAAAATAAAACAGAATAAAAGTTGAAGTGTGTATTTAAAAATGTTTTGGATAAATGGTAATATTAATATGCCTAGAAAAGTTCATTGACTTAACTTTCAGTACAGATCACTGGGTGGGAATGCTGGATCAGCTATAGCAGGTATGATGGAACACTTAAAAAACCATTACAAAGGGCAGTTAATTCAAACAAAATACATAGTACAGCAAGCAATTAGTCCTCTGCACAGATAAACTCCATTACAGATAAAATTAGTTATACATACTTACCTGTGGGCAAGTCCTATTGTCATCCATCTTCAGAATAGGTACAGTGTGTGTAAGTTAATTGTAACCAAATTACTGTGCCTTGCAGAAGTATTCACTCTCTTTTGACTTTTCCACATTTTTTGTGTTACCACTTGGAATTAAAATGGATTTAATTAGTATTGCTACTCTTTGATGTACACAAAATATGCAACACTGTGAAGGTGCACAATACTTTACCTGTGAAGCAAAAGTTAAGTAAACAAAGAAAACCCACACTTGTTGATTGCATAAATATTTGCCTTCTTGAGTCAATACTTGATAGAAGCACCTTTGGCAGCAATTACAGCTGTGAGTCTCTGGGAGTTTTGCACATCTGGATCCTGTAATGTTTGCCTGTTGTCCCTGGCAAACCTGCTCCAGCACTACCAATCAACAGTAACTTTCAAGTCTTGTGACAGATTCTCATTTGGCTCTGGACTTTGACTGAGCCATCCTGAGACATTCAATACCTTGCCTTAAAACCTCTCATGTAACTTTGGCGGTGTGTTTAGGGTTACTGTCTTGCCGGAAAGTGAACTTCTCCCTCAGTTTCACATCCTTTGCAAGACTCAAACAGGTTTTCCCTTAGAATTGTCCTGTACTTGGCTCCATCTCGCTTGCCTGCAACCCTGACCAGTTTCCAGACCCCGTGGAGAAAAAGCACCCCACAACATGTGCTGTCAGCACCGTAACTCGCCATGGGGGTGGTCTTCTCAGAGCCGTGAGCACTGTTAGCTTTGTGCCACGCATTTTACAGCAAGACCAGAAGTTTAGTTTTGGTTTCAACAGACTACAGAACATTTCTCACATGTTTACTGTGTCTCCCACATGCCTTTTGCAAACCAGAAATGGGCTTTCATAGGGGTTTGCTTCAGCAATGGCATTCCTCTCACTACTCCTCTGCTTACTCCTGAGCTTCATGAAGTGTCCCAGTGATCATTTCCCAGTGGAGGTTTTCTCCCGTATCAACTATGGAACTCGCCAGCTCTTTCAGAGTTACCACTGGCCTCTTGGTTGCTTCTCTAATTCGCTCCTGATTGTGCTCTCCACCAGATTCTTGAGCCTTCTGGAAACAGGCATATTTAATCTGAGCTGAGGTGGCAATGAAAGTGCTCACTGGTGGAGTCTGTTCAACTGCATACAATAGTGGACTGCACCAGAGCTTGCTTAGGTGCATCACAAAAGGAGGCGTGCACTGCACACCGCAGCAGATTCTCCCATGCTGCCCCCTTCTTGCTCTGGCCTGCCAGAGAAGCATCACCAGCTTGGTGCCCACTTTGCAGGCATCAGCTTAGAAACACCCCTCTGGCAAGCCAGGATGAGAAAGAGGAGGATCGGTGCTTGCTTCCCCTCATCGCTGCTACCCTGCTGTGATGCACCCAGGCACCAGGTTGGGAACGGCTCCCTGGCAAAGCAAAGCAAAAAGCAGGGACAACACGGGGGAATCCACTACAGAATTCCACCCCCAACCAGGCACCACCACGGTTGCCACCATCCGGCTCTTTCTTGCTCTGCTGCCATGAAGGGGGTGGCATGGGGGAGGCAAAATGGCACGCAGCCCCCAACTGCGCATGGCCCATTGCTTCGCACCCTGCTGCTCGTGCGCAGGAGGGGCTTGGCCCAGGCACTTGTGCAGAGGGGCAGCTCCTTTCCGCAGCAGGTTACATCAGAGCCTCCTACAAGGCAGCCTCCTATATTCCGAAATACACCGCTTTCCACATTCCTGGGTTATGTGTGAGGGAGACCAGATTCTGAGGCTTCCTAGTGGGACTGTAAATGTCTGAGAAATACCACAACACCATTTGTATCTCTGGCAAAAATCTTGCCAAATAACTATCCTAGGCCCTTTGCAGGTGGGGGGAACCTATGGCAATTGAACAAGAGTAACCCGCATTCAAAATTTAACTTAGCTGTGCATGATCTTATATAATCTGAAGCAGCTGTGTCTGAAAGAATGATTGTATGTCTTCTTTGTATCCTCACAAGTTTCTGAAAACTTTATGTTGGATCCCTTTTGTCTTTAACTATCTAAATAATTCCTGACACTTTTGATGCTCAAAACACACAAAAACTGAATCAGTGTTATCACAGGACAACTTTCTCTACCATTTTATTTTTCTAATCTCCAAGGCCCAAGCACATGGGGCATGAAGAATACTTCTGTCCTGTCCTTCTCACTTAAATTCAATTTTTCTCCACTTTCATGAGCTGTGGGCCACTGTTCCCAAAGACAGAACATGAATAGTTCAAGCAGGAGTGAAGGATCCTCAGCTTAATCATCATACAAATTCATGGGCCAAATTCCAATCAGCAGGCTGCCTGATGCTCAGATCTTCTTATGTACACACACCTAACTTGCCTTAGCCCTTTGTAGGAAAAAGGCAGGATATAAACTGGGAAAAAAACAAAAAACCTTGATTAGGGTATTAGTCAGTTATGAAGTTTTACTTGGACACATGGTTTGTTCAGGACTTTTTCTGTTAATTGTTCCAAATGCTATTTAAGTTCTCAAAATATTAGGATTGCCATGAATGCAGACAATTCATAGATGTCATGGGGTATCAATTTTCTTCCTGAAATTGTCCACAGTCCCCAAAGCAGCTCCCTTTGTATTTCCTTTTCCATTAGATTCATATAAATAATGGAAGAAACATGTCTTTCATGTGTCTTTTCATACACTGAATAATTCCTCCTCTACTCCAACTCAAGGACAGCACCAAATCTATAAGGTAAAGGCAAAATACTAATTTGCAAAAGATCAAAAGCACAACAGTAGTGGCATATAGAGCTCATCGCTCTTACCCATCATTTCTGGTGAAACAACCAAAGAACTATCACTGGTTCTGGGTTCACATGTACAAACACCCCATGGTTTAAATAACCCAGCTTTCACAACCCAACAACAAATCATGGGTTCTCTTTCTGGTTTGTTCAAAGTTAGCATCACAGGGTTTGCACATCGCAATAACCCCAAGCTTAAGAACCCATACCATGGGTTAGTGGTATATGCCATCATGAGTAGCCATTGATAGCCATATCTTCCATGGTTTCCTTCTTTGCCCACGGCTGTTCATACCTCCATCTTGAACCTGTGATGATCCTGTCTGGGCTACTGGCACTCAGAGAATAGGTTCACTATTAGTACATTTAATTCCTTTGCGACTCTTTCTGAGCAAAGAAGGCAGGCAGGCAGGCAGGCAAGCTGATATAAATATGTTTAGCTTTTAAACAACACCTAAATTTGCTGCCTGCAGCCTCTCAAACAATCCTGCCTCCCGCCCGCTACCTTTAATAGCATGCAAACAGTGTGTGCCACACTGCTCAAAATGGAATGAAAATCACTTTTTTGTTGCTACTAGAAGCAGGTACGGTTGAAGATGAAAGCAACTGTCTCAGAAAAGCAAGTATGACATCTGGTAAGTAGTACCAAAAATAAATCTTTAACTTCCACTCATACCTGCCAACCTTGCTCTGAGGAAATAAACTAGGGGAACACAACAAATACATGCTCATCTCAGATTTCAGATCAAGAACTGACCTATTTTTTTCTTGTCCCTTTCTTTGAAACCGCTTTGAAGTCACTACAATAGGATTTTTAAAAGTTAAAGATGAAGCTTTGCCATTCTAACAAGGCATTTAAAGGGAGAGCCAATTCATTTTGTTCTGAAATTGGGAATGATTTGGCCCTGTGCCTAGCAATAGTAAAACAGCAACACTTATAAAGGGCAAGTTAAAGCAATAAAGTTAGAAGAAATTAAAACATAAAAAAAAACAGGAAATGTGAAATGTTAAAGTGCTACACTGTAGTGGCTAATTCTAAACTGCAACTTAGAGCACCATCCTATCCGTGTTTAGACAGATGAAAGTCCTACAACTCCCAGCATTCCTCCAACCATCATGGCTGGCTGGGGAATGCTGGGAGTTGTATGACCTTTTTGTTTAAACTTGCATCAGATTGTGCTTTTAAGGTAAACAAATAAAAAGAGAAGTCCATCTAGCCAAGCCAATAAAACATCAATTGACCAACATGTTTAAGCGGCAGCTATCATTATATCAAATTGTGTTCTTAAGAAGTCCACAGTATTTTCAGTTCCCCTCATAATACATTAATCGCATATGGCTTTTGCCTCAGTTAAATACACCTGCCTTACTTTCAGGATTAGCTGTTTCTTCTGGTTGGTGATCTTTCTTTTTGTACAGTCCCAGTTCCTTTTTATGATCTCAACTACCATGTTGGCCTTTGAAGACAGGAAATGCCGAGTACTGCATAGCCTTCTCTCTTTCTTGGTGCTCTTCTCCCTTGATGTTGCAGAGCACCAATGTCCAACATCGGAGCTCCAGTTTCTGAGTGGGGGGAAAAGAAGGCATACACGGACATGCCAGGAATACCTTCTATGTTCCTAACATAGCCATGGAATGGGTGATGAAGAACTATACCAGCCCTGGACCTTAAAATAGTAGATTTATGGAAAGCAAACCATTAAAGAAAATTGGGTACATAGAAAAATATGGCTCCAACACTTGGGATTCCCCTTCTGCCACCCTGCAGGATTGCTCTGTTTCAGATATTCAGTTTGTCTGACCTTATTTCTCTATAAATGCATATTGCCATAGTACTGTACGTTTCAGGTGGGTGAGGTACCAGTCCCATTAGAAAGCTCTCTGTTGTGAAGTTCCTTTATCTTTTACATTGCTCATGTTTAGCTGGACAAAGGGCTAAAAAACTTAGGACCAGGATACTTGAGACAGTGCTTTCCCCCTTACCACCCTGTCCAACCACTGAGATGGCTGGATGACATGCTTCTGGTGTTTCTGTGTGGACCTACGACCAGAAAAGACAGCTGGTGTAGTGGCTCCATTTCTGTGGAACATTTCTGGAGGTCAGGCAAGCAGAAACCCTGAGAAGTTTTCAGTGCCTCCTGAAAACATCTTTATTCCATCTTTGTTGATTACTCACCATTTTATTGATATTTTTGTTTTCACTGTTGTTTTATTCTTTTTACCTTTTTGCCTTTTCTTGTTCAGCACACCAGTATCTACATAGCTTTGGAATGGTATATAAACATGGTAAATAAACTGCTTGGTGCTTCTGAAACTGCTTCTGCAAAAAAGTTGTTCATTTCTTTCTCACCTCATTTGGCAAGGGCATAGAAAGAACTGTTTGGTGGTCTACTGGCTTTCAAACAGTCCGTTTCTCATTCTGAAAGGTTGAAATGCTTATCCTAAAGCTTATTTACCAACAGTACAAGCCTTAAACTAAAAGGTGCTGGTATTTTTGGCTTGGTTCCCCACCCCTTTGGCCTTTAGCCTAACCATTGCTGGGATCCCCCTGCCCCTTAGACCTTTTCCAAAATAGAATTTGGACCACAAATGTAAAAAGGTTCTGTACCCCATGCGCCAGGCGAAGACCTTTTTATTTAAGCAGTATTTTAAATGTTAAT
>NW_025335641.1:7370549-7398413 GCF_004798865.1 Varanus komodoensis
CGAGGCTTCGGCGAATGGGGCGGCATAAAAATGTTTTAATAAATAAAATAAGTAAAATAAAATTTATTTATTGTCTGAACTGGGTATGAACTGGGCTCTGTTTGAACTGGGTTCTAGTGCACGTGGTGGTAGCAGAACCTGGGATCTCACCAGGATCTTGGCCAGGAATTCAGGCAAAACTAGGGAACAGATAATCTCACTACAAAAACTTGGTCACCACAGTTGTTGGTTTGGTGTTTGCAAGGTAACTAAGGTCAAATGAATAAGAACAAGGACAAAAGAAACACTGACTTTTAGTCAGATTTCTCACGATTTGTTTACGTAACACACTGTGACACTAAAATACATGGAAACAACTTTTTGTGGGATATGCCTTATTCAGTGAGTTACACATGTTGCTCTTAGGGCAGCATGTATCCCTGTTAGCTGGGGGCGGCAGTGGGGGGGAGAACAGTGCTCAATAAGCATCTCAAATACCTATCCAGTAAGAGACATGGAATCATGTTTTAGTCCATGTTACATATTCTTACCAGCAGATGGCAGCTCACTATTATTTTAAGCCAAATTCTTTGTTTCAGAGAAGCATGAGAGCCCAGTAACCACTCAAATTGATGTCAATGTTAAAAACATATCTGCTGCTACATATGCATACAGAAAACCTAGATGTGGCTATCTGAAACTAGGTCAGCTTATATTGTCATCTAGTCTAGTGTTATCTACTCTGACTGTCTGGAGAAGAGCTTTTCCATCACCTGAGCCTTTAACCCCAGGTTAAACCTGGGATTTTTTGCATGCAATGCATGCATGCTACCCCTGAGCTGTGATTCCTCCTCACAATTTCTTTCTGCACAATCTATCATGAACAACCTTGGCTTCACGATCACTTCAAAGAATCACTGCAAGTCAGGCTGATGTATTCTAATTCAGAGCAGTGTGGCATAGTGGTTAGAGCATTGGACTGGATGTTTTAAATAAGGGAAAGGATTTGAGCAGTCAAAAGAATCATTACATTTTTGGAGGGTGGAATGTCCTGAAGGTTACCTGTTTTTGCTTACCTGTAACAAAGGTTACTTTGTTTTTGGTTACCTGTGACATGTATCTTTGGTCCAGATGGTGGGGAGCACAGTAATCTAATAATAATATTTACTGTATGTTAAATGTTAAACTTTATGTTTGCAATTTAAATGCAGTATGGGAGGGGTTGCTTGTACTTTTAAATAAATAATTTAAAAATAAAAAGAGTGTCGAACTGGAGCTCATGAGATCTGGGTCTTAGTCCCTGCTCTGCCATGAGACTGAGTGACTTTGGGTCAGTTAGTGTTTCCCAGCCCAACGTACCTCACAGGGTTGTTGTGAGAATAAAAAGGAGTGGAGGGGGATTATAGAAGCTGTCTTCGGCTTCTTGCAGGAAAAAGGTGGGTTATAAATATAATAAGTGAATAAATAAATTCTTCCTGCATATTGTTCATTTCCAAAATGTGGCAATTTAAGACTATTCTTGCTGCTGCTCTTTTAGATGATACTACAATACTTTGGCCACCTGATGAGAAGGAAGGACTCCCTGGAGAAGAGCCTAATTGCAGGGAACAATAGATGGCAAAAGAAGAAGGGGATGGCAGAGGATGGAGTCACTGAAGCAGTTGGTGTGAGCTTAAGTGGACTCCGAGGGGACAGGAAGGCCTGGAGGAATGTTGTCCATGGGGTCGCAATGTGTCAGACAGGACTTCACAACTAACAACAACAACAACACTGTAGCCACTGTATGTACTACAATACTGTTGCACTCAGGACTGTACCAGACTGGCAAAGCTCATTCTTCAGCCAATTCATCTGCCTCAATATCATGTGTTTTGTTTTGGCAATAGTTTAGGACTAAGGGGATGTTCTTTTGAGAAAATGAAAGAATTCAGCCATTGCTTTGGGGTTTTTTTTCCCTGAAAACCCTTTCAGAGGTTCTTTTTGAACTTTTAAAAATTCAGAATTGCTGCTGCCATAAAAAGGTGATTTCTTTGACACTTTCTTGTGCTGCCACTGGAATCAACAGCAGTTGATTTTTTCCCCTCTTCTGGGGCAAATCCATAAGCAGGATCAAGCAAAAATATGGATGTTGCAGGAATATTGTTCCTGCAATTCATACCCTTCCTGATGAAGTTCGGAGTCATGATAGCAATTCCCTCCTGCAGTGGTATGGGGGACCCATTAGGATGGTCCAGCCTTCAACAGGTATGAAGCCTAATGGGTTCCTGCAGGCTCTGGGGGATTTTACAGGGCATAGAGCTGGCAATTCTGTCAAACCCCTTCTTTTTCTATGGAATGGAGAGAAACAAAAGGCTATCAACATGATCACTCCTGAGGGTCCTGCAGAACCTGTTCCACCCTCTGGCTCTTTGCAGTGTTGCAGGCAATGAAGCTGGCTGGACAGCGATTACATCACAGGTAGCAGCATCCAAATCTCAGAAACCACTGCTTAGAGTACATTATCATGTTTACTGTGTGGCACTGCAGACCACAAAAACTTATTTCACAGCCACCGTTGCATGCTTAAGTAGCCACCCAGGGGAGTTCCTGGAGTTGTTCAGAGCTTGTAAACTGCAGAGGCAGCTCCTTCAGTGCCCTAAGCAGCTCATGGTGAGGCTTTTTCATCACATTTTGAGGATAAAGTTATGTGCATCCAAGCAATTTGGATGTCACTTTTATAACAGATCCAAGTAAGGTGTTTAATGCCTCATCTTCTGTTGTTTCATGGGGACAATTGCAGTTAATACAGCCTGATGACATGCTTGTAATTGTGTGGCCAGTCATGGGCCCTCTCAAACTCTGTCCCTCATGCCTAAGGAAGCCTGGTGAGCATGACTTGACTGGGTGGTTAATGCCTTGTCGTGTGAGGCTGTGGTGCCTAATGTTCTGAAGGAGGCATGGGTGCAACCCTTCTCAAAAAGACCTGCTATGGGCCCTAGTTGTGAACATGCCATTTGTGGATAAAGTGATTGAGAGGGCTGCAGCGGGGCAATTGCATGCATCCCAGAAAGCTTTGGCTATGGGGCAGTATAGAAATGGGGGGGGGGGGGAATGATTACGATTGTGATTATTGCTGCTACTATTGTTGTTGAATGAAACCAATTATCTAGACCTGTTCAAGTCAGGTTCAAGACTGGTTTGGGGACCAAATTGGCCTTGGCTGCCCTATTGTATGCTCTTTCTTGAAAGAGAGATAGAAGATTCCTTCTATCCCTTGATCTTCTTATGCAATCTCTCTGCAATTTTTGATGCCATCAACCATGGTATACTTTAGATTGGCTTCATGGGATGCATGTTGGGGTGCTCGTTCTGTTCCTGCTTATAAGGTTGATCTCACAGAGTGGTGCTGGGGGAATGTTCCTTGGTTCCTTAGCACCTGCACTGAGGTGTACCACAGGGCACCACTTTATCCCCAGTGCTATTCAACATCAGTATGAAACCCTTGGGAGCAGTCATCTGGGCATTTTGACAGAAGTGTCATCAGTATGCTAATGTTCTCCATACACTCACTCACTCACTCACTCACTGTACTTCTCCATAACCTCTGAATCATGGGCCATGGTGGGCTAGATGCCATGGTGGGTTAGATGACCTTGAAATCTGGCAAGGCAGAAGTACCGTTCATGGGTGAGTCACAGTTTGAAGAAACAGATGGAATGCCTGACCTGAATGAAGTCCTGCAACCCCAAAGAAAGAAGTGCAGAATTTGGAGGTACTCCTGCATTCATCTTTGCAACTTGAGGCCCTGTTGGCTTCAGTGGCTAGGAGTGCTTTTTTATCAGCCATGGCTGGTTCACCAACTATGGCCATTCTTGGACGGCGGATACCCACAGTGCTACAAGCATTGGTAACCCCAGTATTGGAGTACTGTACTGTGCTCTATGTAGGCAACTTTTGGGATTGGTGGCTGGTGCCCAAGGCCTCCTTCCAAGAGTGAACCATGTTGTTGCTACAAGAACTGACCTGGCTACAACTGTCACCAGAGAATGCCTTAAATAACTTGGGAACCAGGTTACTGTGAGAACCTTGTCGCTTATGTCCCTGCCTGAGCTCTGCAGTCACCTACAGCTACTGCAACCTGTTCTCTGCAATCCCTTCTGCAGGTACCGCAAGCTCCAAAGATTTGTCTCAGGAGAACTTTAGTAATGCATGTAGGGTTGCTACATCCACCCTCTGGATATGAAGCATGTTGACATTAGATGCCCCCCCCACACACACACACACACACATGCACAGTTCAGACATTCAGATGTCTCCTTAAAAACAATCTCTTTGCAAAGGCTTTCCCCACAATATGACCCTGTTGGCTATGGCTTGTAGCAGAGTAGAGCAGAGGTCCCCCAACCTTTTAAGATCTGTGGGCACATTTTGGAATTTGAGAACACTCAATTCACATGCACGTACATGATCAAACACAGTCACACACCATACATGCAAAGGCATGCCCTGTTCATTCTTGGGCCAGAATTTAACTACACCGGATTTAGGAGATGCACAAGTAACTAATGCAGGTTTTCAGTTGTTATAATCTGCCATAGAAAGGATGACAATGGGACAGCCCTGAAATACTTAAATAACAAAATATCTCTGAGCAGATGCAGAATGCTACCCCTATGACTAATGACCCAAACAGGTTCACTGAAAGAACAGCCTTTTATGGCTAGTTCGGCCTTGTAAATAAGCCCAGAAAAGTAACTAGATTGCAAAGCTCTTTGCTAGCCAGGTAAGAACTGACAGGAGGAATAAGGCTCTCCACCACAGTTTCTCTTTCTGCAGCCCATTGTATTACCATACTAGACACTGAGGAAGGAGGGCCTTTACTGTATGGGCAGGAAGAACCTACTATAATACCACATGGAAGAGCTCCATGTTATATGCAGCTAATTCTTACATTGTGACTGCATGAGACATTTTCTTGCCTAAAACACAACTAAGGTGGAGGGGATATCCCTGGAAAAAGCAAATATTTCCAATCACAGTCTCAACATTTCTGGGACTTTCATATCTCTACCTGTGGCAGGTCTACCACCATTGAGTGCCCTGGGCCTGCCCCCTCTTAATCTGTTTTCTGGCCAAAGCAATGCCAGGAAGCTGGATTCAGCTGTTATGTTAATTTCCCACAATGCTGCTGTAGCATCACCCAAGATCTTTGTGGACAACTAAAATCGTGTTCAGACCAAGCCAGTCAGCACTGCTTCAAACACTTCTGGCTCCAACAGATAAGCCTGGCAGAACGCCATGCCCCCCGCCCACCTCCGAGCAAGACTTCCCTCAAACCTGGAACCAGACCTGCTGCTGCAATTTTAGACTAGAAAGAAGTGCAGGTAGTCCCCCATGTTCCTAAAGTAAGAGAACACGACTCTGCTTCATATATGAAAAGGGCAAATGCATAAATGATGGTTCCACCACACCTAGCTCTGTCCTCAGAGGAGACAATACTAGCCAGAGGAACTAATGCTTTTTACGTACAGTAGACAACCCACTGAGTGCCTGACGTTTTGGCCTAGAAATCCCATGAACAGCATCCAATAGAGTTGGGCCTTGGGCCAAAGGTGCAGACTCCTGCCCCAACCAACCACCTATACAAGGTACATGCGCTATTTAAGTCATTTTGAATTAGGGGAACGATCATATAAAAATGTTTAGCTAGAGAAAAGTCCTATAGCTCCCAGATTTCTAGGGAATGCCAAAAGTTGTAGGACCTTTTTCTGACTCCATATGCATGTTTCCTCCCTAGTGTCCTTTTCTACAACAAAATGGTGCTTCTGTGAAACTGACCATGCTCAGAGTATTTGCTAAAATCAAGCATCCAGATGATACTTGAAAGCTACTTCCACATCTCTGAAGTTTGGTTTCTTTTTGCAATGCCACTGATTACTAGGGCTGTAGAATGTAAACTAGATTATTTTGCAGTGTTCGCAGGGAAATGGTCCAGATTCTGCTTTCCTTTTGCATGCTATGAAATCAAGTTACAGCTGGTGAAAATGATTTTGTTCTACTTAGAAGAATGTGATTATTAAAAAAAATAGTTGTGGTCTAATCCAGCAGTCTGTGTTGGAACAAATGGAAAATGAAAATATTTATGAATCCCATAATGAGTTTAGTTTCTTTGATAATTTCAAAAAGGATCATGCTGGCACAAAAACACATTTGAATAAACCTTTCTTGTTAATATGTACAACTGCTTTAACAAAGCACCAACCCAGCAGATGCTGACATGGCCCTGTCAAGTTTTGTTTTCATCCAAGAAGTATTTTAAATAATATTCAATGTAGGCTTAACATCTGTGATTACTTGGTTTGATTACTGCATTCCTAAGATAATGGTTTTCAAAATTGCATTTTCCAGCTGAAGATTAAAGAGTTACTCCTGAGTTACTTTCTTCTTTCTTTAATAAATTGAGACTCAAGCTATCCTCAAAAGGAGAGCATTAATATAGAAAAGGCTTACTGGCATCTTGATTAAGTATTATTAGTAATCATTTATTATTTCTATTACTTTCCCAACCTAACTAACCTCTTTGTACACTGGGATGCAAACTTTGTTCTCAGTACTCCTCCACTACAATATTTTTTTCTTTGGAAAAAGAAAAGATATGGACATCTTTATTACAATTCTTTTATTATTTCATGCACACCCAGTTGACTCATTAGCACAGCCTGTCCTTGAAATTTGAAGAGAGAAACACATAATCCAAGCATGCACATATGAATGTGTGTATATGACAGGGATCCCCAACCATTTAGGAATTTGAAAAGTAGCTGTGGGTACCACCACAAAATGTCCAATTAGTGGATTGCTGCTTTGACATCTATGCCTGTTTCATGTTGATTGGATGGTGCAATCTTTCTTTAATAAGGGACTATTTAACTAAACTAACTGCTGGTGGTACAATACAGCTAATGATTCTTTTAAATGTGTGTTTTGTCAATGTCCAGTTGCTATTCAGTGTAAAGGGATTCTCTACATCTTTTTGACTGCTAAATGAGTGATATTATAGTACTGGAGGGATGCTCACCTCATATAATGCAATGAACTGTGAACTTTTCAAGGCTTTCAATATTTAAACAGATGGCACAGGCACACCACCTTCAAACAGAAACTTATTTGGATATTTGGTCAACTTTTGTTGAAGCATGTGATAATTCCTAGAAATTGATTTCATGTATATTCATTCCATACCAAGCAATATACATATATTAAAGACAGAAATAAATAAATACTTTGCCACACTGGAGACCCCCGCTCTGTGACATACATAAAGGACAGATCCTGAGCTCCCTCTCTTTGTCACTGCCTAATCTAAGGCTATGCAGATGAAAAGATGTTACCATGCAGGACAGACTTGGTTCCCATTAAGTTCTATGGAACAAAGTGAATGGTCTGCAATCTGGAATACAGCTGGGGACATGTCAAGAACTTATTACTTTACTTACATAACTGTGGTATGCATGCCTGCTCAGAATTATGCCAAACGGAGTCCAGTGGGACTTACTCCCAGGTAAGTGGGTATAGCAGGGTTAAGCAAACTGGTAGCTGTCAGATATTTTGGTCTGCAACACTCATACTCCATGAACACCGGTCATGCTGACTGGGGCTGACTGAAGTTGTCATCCAGAACATCTGGCAGGCACCATGCTCCTTACCCCTGGTGTGTAGATTTGCACTCTACCAACCCATTGTATTCACTTATCCATATTCATTCATCCTACGCTACTCTGGCTGCAGTCCCATGCCCACTTATTTGGAAGTCTCATTGATCTGAGTAGGAATTACTTCTGAACAGACATGGATAAGATTGTACTGTAATTCACTGTTGAAAAATACACTGGGAGACCAATTTGAAATGGCAGAAGATTTAGAGTAATGTGGTTAACAGTAGCTTCAATAATTTTGTCAGAAAACAGCTTTAATACAAAAATTTAAAACCAGTGCCATGCACCAGACATTTGCAAATTATTGTGGTGACACAAGATTGATTAGCGAGAACACTGGAATGCAGGAGCACAGTGAGTTGAGAAAAGATGAGAAAACTAAGTACAAACTTGCCTGCATTGATTTATCAAGAAGGCCTTGGTGCACTATCCTGTCACTTGAACATTCAGGGAAAGTGCGTGAAATATCGCTGAGGGATCTAAGCCTTTTCTTGAGCTATAGACCTACCCAACAGCATTCTTCTTTTTGCACAGAAGGTAACTACATATTATGAATTGTCATCTGTTTTCTCTTTCATAGCATAGGTTCCAAACCACAACGCCAAGTATATTCTCTGAGGCAGGTACTGTGGGCCAAAAAACATGTGACATAAATCACGGCTTCCCCTTGAGCATAGGATTTTTCTTCCACAAATGACCTGAATTAAGAACCTGCCATGGGGGGCAGTATGAAAGTGGACTTTACCCTGCACTGCTGTCCCAACCTCGGTCAGGGTCCCAAATCTACTATTTCCATGGGGAAGTAATGTTACTATTAACATTCCTAACAAATGACCTAGATGGATGTGTAAACTTAAGAAAAAAAATGAAAACTCTGGCTTTGTTTGTGTGCCATTGATTAGTAGGACTAGAGGTTCTACGATCTAATGCAGGGATTGCTATGCGACTAGGGCAAACTGTCCAGTCCATACAGTTGCACCATCCTTCTGGGCTGGGTGTTGTCTTGGGTGTGTGATGGAGAGGGAGGGTAGAGTAAGTTGGCCACTTCAAGCATCAGAGTTTGAAAGTCATGAAAAGGCAACAAAATTGTTAGTTATTTGGCT
Organism: Varanus komodoensis; assembly: GCF_004798865.1. NCBI lineage: Eukaryota > Metazoa > Chordata > Lepidosauria > Squamata > Varanidae > Varanus > Varanus komodoensis. Next base: position 7,379,326 of record NW_025335641.1, read on the forward strand.
CATTATGAATGTATGTTTCCTGCCAGGGTTGAAGAAAGGTATCTGTAGGATTTTCTGTTTCATATACCAAAAAAGAACTTGCTGTCTTTGAGAGCGGTGTTGCTGATGACATTTGATACTTCACCTCAGGCAGCAGAAGGTCTTGGGCTGGCCCTGAACTCTGCACCATAGCCAGATGCCATTTGGATATATCAAAATGCTCACCTAGAATGTTCCACATGGTTCATTTCAAATGAACTTTGCCTCATACGGAGAGCTTACCTTGTGGGTGTTGTTAAAGCCATTAACAAAAGAGGCCAGGGAAAGAAATAGGGTAATGTTTTATTTCCCTCGGTAGAGGTAATTAACTGCCATGACATGTTGAATGTAGCTGAGTGGAACCTCTGAGATTTATCAGCAAATACCTAATTGTTGAAAAAGTGGGTAGAGTCAATAAAATAACATCTTATATAATTTCAGAACCTAAGCAAGTGATTCATGTGTTGTCTAAGTATCTGGGGTAGATTTGGGAGCTAGGCTTCATTTCACTTTCTTCCCAGTGGCTTTAACTATTTCTGTGGCTGTTAAAATCCCTAGTGAATAATCTACTACTACTAAGGACAACTCCATAAATTTATCACCCTTTAAAGTCTTCTTAAAGTCTTCTTCTTTTTTTAAAAAAAGCCTATAGTAATGAAAATAATAATAGGAACAATGTTTAAAGGAAAATATAAAGAGAATCTGCATTGTTCATGACCATTCATCCATCCCACTGTGCTAAACAACCCAGAGAGGTTCCATGAGTTCTGATCATTCCTCATTCAACACCCATAATTCAGGGTAGGAATATTACACTGAACAACCCAGGGAAAGGGCATTCCTGGATTGTTTACCACAGCAGGATGGGCAAGCAGTTTGGAACCAGTGCACTCACTCAATCTTGCTTATTCACAACAGCTCACCTTTAGTTTAATGGTTTGTTTAAACCACCAGTTGTTTCCTGTCTAAGTGATTAGAATCATGCATGCAAATTTATCATCTTACATGACAGGGAAAAATCAAGCCTGAAAATCATGTACCACAAATTTTGAAATGAGCTACAGCTCCAACAGAAAATAAAAAAACAAGAATATCCTTGCTGCTTTTGGGGTGGGGATTCAAGATTCATAGTTAAGTAATACCTTTATTAGGATCAACAAAACATCCACGAAGCTGTACATGGTCTAGAGTTCTCCAGAAATATTCATCAGGCTGAAGAGCAGGGACACAAAAAATACAGGATGGGAGAACAAACAGAACTGTACAAAAATGTGGTTACTATTGCAGTCATGCAGTCCACAGTTTAGCTAGACCAAGTCACAAAATACAGGTAGTCTCCAGGTTATGGATGAGTTCCATTCCTGAGAATGTCCTTAAATTGAATTTGTATTTAAGTTGGATCACATGAGTAAGCCAAATGTTTGTCTTAGTATATGTATATATTTTGCCTTTCTATACATATAAAACACTTAAGAAACACTTCCATATTCACTAAAATGTTTTAAACTCAATACAGTGTTATAATAATGATAAAGTATAATAAAGTAACTACAGGTACTGGAGAGAGAAAATCTGTATGTATGTCATTAGGTATACAATAGCGTAAAAAACAAAAGTAGCAGTTCTTAAAATGGGTTTGAACATTCCTGAGACAATATTAGCATTAACTGATGATGATGGAGATGGACTTAGTACTGGAGAGTCAGGGTTTGATTGTGCTGCTGGCAGGCGGGGGATTACTACTGGTGTTGCTTTTCTGAGTGGGCTTCAAGGGTTGTTTGTACAGCCATGTTCTTTTCTCCCCATAAATTGCCCCATTGCAGCTTAGGGGCTGGTTACAAGGGAAAATACTACAGAAAAATAAAAGGGGAACTATGTGTCTTACATGGTCCCCAAAACACACTGGCTTGGGTATGCTCAATTTGACACTACAGAAGGAAAAGCTGCCGATGCTGTATCTCTAGGGAACTAGGCTGCCACTGATGGTGCATTGCCACATGCGTCAGAGAGTTCCCCTGATATAAGTCACATATCTCTAGAGAATCTCTATCTCTACAAAATGCTGTGAATATCTCTAGGAACTATGTGGCCACTGATGATGAATCACCAAATGGGATGCGTAGTTTCCTAGAGCTATTCACAGCATTTTGTTGGAGATACTCATATAGGATTTATGACATTCCATGCATTCATAAGTACAGGCTGCTCATAATCCAGGGACTACCTGTAAAGATTTGCAGTCTAACTGAATTAGCCAGTGGGGGTGTTGTGGATACCAGATTATCCCAAAATGCATTGCTGGGTGCAAAGAAACAACAAAAAATGGCTATAATTTTGACCTGCCTTAGGTAAATTTTTAACTACCCTTGATCTTCTCTTCCACCCTACGTGGCCCTATTCAGTGAGCCATGTGTTCGTACATTAACATTGGCCCAGGTCTAGGGTAACCAGGAGTTCTACTTTACAGATGAAGCTCCTCTAGTTAAAGAGTCTTGTATTTCAAGATAACTTACATTTGAAAGGTTGACTGATGCAAACCCTGTTTAAAGATAAAGAACTATGGGCGAGTGGGGATGGGAGGTAGCAAGCAGGGATCATGAATTCCTCATGAAAACAGAAGTGCAGCAAACAGAACAGGTCAGAGTCTTTGCCACTATGGTGACATGGTTTACATCTCTATTTAAATGAGACTAATTATCTCTAAATTTCATACACATACATTAACATACCATATTTATGCAAATCTATTACATCTTTCCTTGGTAATGCATATGTGGCCACCCTATTCTTAGATCTTAACAGCACCCCTCCCTCAGCTGTCATGTACCTCTGCTGATTTCTGTGCAGCTGAAATGAAGTGAAAGGCTCATTAACCTGTTGTGAACAGCAACAAAGGTCCAGTCAGGATTCTTCACTAGTGCCAGGATACTGCTATGCACAAGCTAAGCTGCAGAAAGTAGAAGAGAAAGAGAAGTACAACTGCAACAAGCAAAAGAAGATTTAAAGGAGAGTTATTTTGTACGTATGTTTGTAGTCAGACAATATCGCCGTCTCATCTTGCTCAGGTCCAGCTCAGGCACCTGATTTCAAAACTTTAAGCACAATCATAAGCGTATTTATTAGAAAGCAAGTCCCACTGTGTTTAATGGGGCTTCATTCCTAGTAAATGTGGTTTAGAACTACAGCCTTTCTTCTTTACCACAGATTTTCATGATGCATTAATGCATTCTGCTTTTAAAAAGCAGCAAAATGATTAAAAACAAACTTTAAAAGGAGGTGCTGTCTCTTTAAGTGTTCATATTAAAAAAGAAAACAAGGAATGTTTTCTTAAAAAAAAAAAAAGAAAAAGGCTTTTTTTTCCTTTCCAAAGCAGATGGAAGATTCTACAGCATGCCTCAGGCTGGAGGTTGTTTGCATAATTAGGAAGGTAAAATGTCCAATATGAGACCTGTATGAAAGCCATATTAAAACACTTAGTGTGCAGTGCATCATGGGGTTTGTATTCCTCCTTGACCTTTTAAACAAATATGTTCTGAAATCTCTTGTTGAAATGGTATGCAAGCGCAGATGTTTACAGATGTTAGCCAGGATATGAAACAATATTACCAGTGCTGCTTCCTGGCAAAGATTCCTTTCTCGTTCCACTTCTGCAGCAACTGGGAATATAAATGGAGTGGTGATATGTTTTCAAATCTTTTGGCAGAGGAGCAAGAATAAATGTCATTAGAAAAAAGGGGGTGAAGGCGCCAGAAAGAGGATCTGAAGCAACAAGTCTCCATTGTAGCAGCAACTCTGCATTTGCCTAACCACTGTTTTGAAGGATGTATGCTCGGCAAAATACCCTTGCTAGATGAGCCTAAAATAACAAGATCCATATACACGTTGGAGAGAGTTTGAAAGATGCTGATCAAAAATTTTACCATGTGTAACCAACTATTACCAACTATTAGGAGGGATCTCTTATTTCATTCTCATAGTAGCATGATCACTCACGCATTGCCAAAAAATAGGAAATGCATGACTGCAAATAAGATGTATTTACATAAAATGTGCATATGTACATTTCCGAATAATTATTTTAATTGTGAGCTAGTGTAATGTAGTGATTGGAGTGTTGTCCTGGGACTCAGGGGTCTAACAGGCTCACTGGGGGGCTGATACTTTGGCTGGTACTTCATAGGTTATTGCAAGGATAAAATGGAGAGCAGCAGGACCATGGGTTGGCTGCTTTGGGTTTGAACCTTGCACAAGTTTTTTAAACGTCAGGATATACATTTTTAAAAATCAGTATATAATTTCAATAGAAATAAACCTTACATTGCTTGAATCAAACTAAAGTGTATCCAAATAACAACTTCCTAGTCTAACTACAGAGTTTCTTCTGATCATTCTCAGTCCAGATACACAAAATGTATAAATGTTTTAATAAATAAACAAGATTAAAAGCACACAAGTCAGAGGGCAAGCTTTCCACTGAAGCAACAGCACCTACACATGACCCCTATGCCAGGGGAGTTGTGTGTGGTGGGAGTGATCACAAGAGGGAGGCGAGTCTCCATCACACCCGCAGACCACCTCTGCTGATCTAATACTGACTGACACAGTTCTGCATTGGCTGGTGTACAGCAGGGTTTCCTTTCTTGTACATCGTGGCAAGCACAATGAAGCTATATCATGTACTGGCTGCTACAATAGTTAGTGTAACACATTCTCCCACAGTCTGGTGCCCTCCAGATGTGTTAGGATCAGAACAGTACTGCCAGGGGGACAGCAGAGGGCAGCTTGTGGGGTGGCGTTTCTTGCTTGTAGCTTTGACCAATGGGTGGTAAAGAAATGAAAATAACAACAGAATGCATTCATGTACTAAGAGAAACAAACAAAACATAAACCCACATCCATAAGAGGGCTTCCATGCATAACTAATGTGGATACATCAATAGGTCCACCTAATGTGGAAGTGGCTGGATCCAACTTTTGATGTGGATTAACACCCCATCTGCTTTATTTAGTTTATGATAACATTTCCCAGTAACTTCTATAAAAACAAGCTTCTTCAAAGTGACAAACAATGAACATTAATGTTATGTGTATCACATAGTCCACGGGCAGAAGTAGATTGGGTCCATAAACAAGGCCATATTTCAAATACCAGGCTAAGTAATTTAACTCCTCCTGTTAACAAAACAGTACTGAAAAGATGGCATTGCCTATTGAAAGAAGTTTTTTTCCGTTCCTGCATGCACACAATCAGGATAATCCCCTATTATCCAATCCATATGCTATGTGCTGCTGATGTAATCTAACTGTACAAAATGCAATGGTTTAGAATTTGGCAAGTCATAAATACGCAGCTTGAGCATTTTTTAAAGCTATTGGGGCAAGAGGTGCCTGGCCAAACTAATACAAATGCCATGAGCTGCGTGCTCTCCGAACAAGGTTAGACAAATGCACTATGACTCACTCAGATACTGCTGCATCCCAAAATATATGTCAGTGGAGTATTTACTGCCAAATCCAGAAGGAGCGAGTGGTTCTAACATCACTCCCATTAATGAGAAAAATGTCAGTCTCCAAGTGCAACTTTTTAATTTTTTTTCCTTGCTCCTGCTTATCAGATCTTTCAAAAAGCTGGTAACTACCCGTTATAGATTGTGAGAGTCAGATATAACTCTGAATCTATTATTTTACTGGAACCCTTGGGGTAAACTTATCACCTGGAAAGCATTTTACATGGACAATTTGACTTTCATGTGGAGTGTCATAATGTACCCTAGATGGAAATCGAAAATAAATTATATGGCATACAGCCTTTCTGGTGCAGGAATTTATTGTTCCCACACTATAATAATTTTGAAAACTGTATCCCTTAAGCTACAAAGATGTGAGATATTATTAACTGCCTGAACTTTCAAGAATGTTCTGATTGGCTGATCTAAAATATAGGGGCTGGGATTAATTTCTATGGAACCACAAGCTTACCGCAAACTGTTTTTCAACCATCTAAACTGCCAACTTTATTTTCTTGCAGGACGCAATGTCCATTTTATCACCCTCTACCCCAGTGGATGCTCGCATTCCAGCAGAGTTGTTCCAGGAAGTGAGAACGTGCCCAAGCCTTTCCCGGCATGGCTGTCTCAGACAATCATGCCCCAGAGATAGCATGGGTGGGGTGGAGGGAGCCCACACCAATGCTATCCCTTTATTTCATATGAGTTCTCTCTCTCAGCTACTTTCCTGACTCAAGAATACATCATTTTAGGCTGGCAAAGTTTGAAGAATGTACGATTCATTGCTTACTTTTTTTTTTCCCATTGCTGATGAGCAAAACAAATATTGAAATGATACACTCATAGATCTCAGGGCTATTATGCAAGCAGTCTCTTAACACACATGCACTTCCAGTGCCCTTTATACCTTTTACAACACAGTTGACTATACAATATTAAAAAAAAAGAAAGAAACAGAAATAGCCATGCTGATACATCAGGAAAAAATTCAAAGCCATAGTGGGACATTAAGTACACATTTTGCTACTCAGGGCAGAGTCTACAACCAGAAGATATTGTACATTTAAGGATGAATTTGCATACTCTGTAAACACAAAGCAATTCTCACAATTTTGCCTCAGAAAATGGTCAGACATTACTTCTCTGTCCCAAAATATTTGCTAGTTATCATCTGATGCCCACAATACTTCCCACTGGCTAATTCATTCAGTGTACAAATCTCTATCTTGAGTGTTGGTCTCTAAATCTAAACTGCAGACCCCATGTGTGCAACGCCTACTTGAATTTTGGGGCTGTTCTGTTTCTTCATTCATCCCCTACTTTTTGCACCTCTTAGCCTGACAAAGAGCTCTGTAGAATGTGAAACTTTGTACATATTTGTGAAATTTTGATTGATCACATATTTGTGAAATTTTGATTTGGAAAAAGAATCATCCCACTTGAATTTTGCACAAGTTGACATTATATGCCCTGTACCCCAATCCTCCAAGCAGTGGAGACCTTCATGGATGCTAGAATTTTTTATGGATTGCCCTCTAATCAGATAACCAAAGACTTGCTGTGGTTCTACGATAACAGGTTTATTTACATTACTTTATCAGTGGAACATTAGATAAGGGTACACTGCATTAACTCCTCACATTTTCCTTTACCCATGACTTCTGAGGGAATCCATATAATACCCTGAGGTTTCCTGCAGGGGACTAAAGAGTTCTCTGTCTCCTGTGTAGGTTCAGTCCCATAACCTACTGCTCAGCCTAGTACAGCTTTCCCAAGATGGCATTCTCCAGATGTTTTAGAATACAATTACCAGCATTCCAATTAGCCCAGTTGGCTGGGACTGATGGAAGTAGAAATGCTAGGAAAGGCTAGTCTAGCAGGCCTGAAGGATGAGTCATCTTCATTCAAGTAGGGCCTAACAAATGTCTGAGGAAGACCTGACCAAACCATCTTCCATAGATGAAGCTTCCAATTTAAACTCTGAATCTCCTTGTAGTCAGAGGCACGGGGTAGAAAGGGACTTTCCAAAGGTACCTATACCAGGTCAGACAGCTTATTACTGTAGTCCTGTATCAACTACTCCAACTAGCAGCACTGTGAGAAGTTGTCCAGCTGATAAGTCTTTCCCAGACATTTAATCCTTTGAACTGGAGATGCCGGATATTGAACCCACACCTATAGGATGGTTGTGTGTTCTTTTTTACAGATGACAATTCTCATTTGAAAGGCTGGCAGAGGGCAGCCCTCTATTTTTGTAGGCATCCATTATTTGAACAGCTGTTCTTTTTTAAAAAGAGAGAACTATCAGAAAGGTGAGTTGGGCCTTGAGGCAACCAATCCATAGTACCTGGATAGCGGCATAAGCAAGGCACACAGGTCACCTGGTCACAGTCTTCCACACTATGGTGAGATGTACTGTATTTCTATTTATAGTTCAATAATAATGATTCTGAATTAATACCTATGTATCAACACACGCACATTTCGTGCAAATTGGTGTCCTTTTCTGTATTTTTGTTGATGAGGGTTCTCCTTTTTGCAAATTCACAAGTAGCCACTCTAATGCAAACCATGAGCTCCCAAAAAGGAGAAGCAGGACACAAAGAAGCAGACTTATTTATTTATTACATTCTTAATTTGTCCAGTAACCAATGTTCTCTGGCCCTTCCCCCTCCTCCCAGCTGCTGGGTGCTTTTGCTCGCCTGTAATTATCACAAAGTATGACAGAAACAATTTTTGGCCCTAGATTCTGCACACAGTACAAGCACAGTCCTTGTGGCCTTATGTCCATGCATTCATGAACGCATACTAATATTCACATGCACAAGCAATCAAGGGGAATAGGTTGAAATTTTTTATTTAAATAAAAACATACAAGGGGAATAGGGGAGCCGATGCTTTTAAATTCACCTCTATTGCAGCCAACCTGTTGGGGTTGGTGCTGATTCAGGATTGCTATAATGGGCAGTTTTAAGTCTAATTGCTTCTTATGCCCTCAGTGTGGACAGTTTCTTCTGCAACACCAGTAGTGGTGTGGAAGGAGCGATACCAGCTGTATCTGGGTTGCTATGGATGGAGACAAGAAAGGTTTTAACCAACCAAAGTTGGCTAAATTTTACTTTTTCTGCCAACCAGGACAAACTTCCCAGAAATAGAGCGAAACAGACTGACAGTTTTACCATTCATTGGGCATTAGTGACATTGTTGTTGGAAAAAAAGAGAAATGTATCAGAATTTCAGGATGAAATAGAATGTGGAGCAGCTCCTACATAAAAACAAAAATAAAAATCAGCATAAAATAACGATGAGAAGAGCCTGTCCATTTCCCCCTATGTGCTTGTCTTCAGCACAGGCTGGCTTTCTCAAGAGGCAAGGTTCTCGCCTGCCTCAGCTAATGGATCAGGATTGGGGTCCCTACCAGCCACAAAATCACTACTTTTGCCCTCCCACCTACCTGGCAACATAGCAGGGCTGCCCACCTGATTTATCTTCTGCCCAGCTGCAGCTCTGACTGCTTGCCCTGCTTACTGTAGCTGATCTCTGGAGAGCCTGCAACTCCCTGCCCCACACTTGAGAAAGGTGTCCTTCCTCAGAGCAAGGCACTGGAGATGAGGAGGCCCCAGAGGCAATTGAGTTGCTGTTACACCATGACAGTTATAGCAAATACTCTCAAACTATCTTTAAACTATGCCTTGCTATGAGGAAGCAAACTGGGGCAGGGGAGGAAGATGAGAGCCCACCTTCCTTTGCTGGTGTGCTGTCTTCAGCGCAACCTTAAAAAAAGGGTGGATAAAGGGTTCTAGACTCACCTATTTAATGATCCTTCATTTAGTTTCAACTCAGGGCTCCATGCACTCAGGAAAGAGTCCTTCCTCCTCAATCCTATCAGGCCTGCTGTTCTCCCACCAACCGCTAGTTGTTTACAGAAGCTGCTAACTACTCCCTTTTCCTGTGGAAACGCTGATTTTCATTTTCTCTTCTGTTTGAAGCCCAGTGGTGGATTAGCTGAGCACTTTTTACAGGCCAAGAACATGCAGTTAGAGAGAAATAATGCTTGCTTTGCTTAGACAATATCCCTTTGCCTTTTGCACACCAGGCAGGACCAAGAACCCTTTTCCAGTGATAAGTGCCTAACTTAACATCTTCCTGCCTTATCTAAATAATGGTATTTCTCTGTCCTCTTGGAACTAGAGAGAAAGAATTTTTATAGGCATTCCTTTCTGGCCTGTTCCTAGATTTTTTTAATCATTTAGATGATCAAACACACACACACACACACACACTGTATATATGAGTGTATGTGCACATACTTAAAAGTGGTGGTTTAATTAATGCATATTTTAAAATGCATGCTGAGTGGATATGTTTGACACTACCTACACACATTTGGAAGTGTGATCAGTCACAACCACTGCCATGCAGAAGCTTGTGGGGGGGGGGGGGATTTACACAATATGACCTTAATATGTATGGCTCTCCAGGCTTTGACTGTAGAAATGTATATTTTTCAATATTCCTCTCTGAGCTGAAATCATGTCATTTATATGCAAATGAGCCCACATTCTGCAGCTGTTTCTTCTCTGACAAAGCTCTGGGAATTATTTGCACTTAATAAAGCCTCATAAATAGGTTTTGCCTTTAAACAGGTGGGGGAGCAGCAAATCTATCATATCTATTTGCAGTTCCAAGCGTCTTCTGTATTTTGAAACTTATGTGCATCTTTTAATAGAAAGTTTCACAGTTAGAAAAGAAACACAATTTCATTTACCCAAACAAAAGCATCCCTCCTTCCTCATGAGTAGGTTTCATTTCACTATTGTCTATGCTGAAAAATTTATTTTAAAAAAGATTCAGCAATAACTACTGTAATGTTTTACGTTTTACAGAAAGAATTGTCCTACTGCAGAGCACAAAGGAACATCCATCATCTAGGCAGCTTAGATGGTGACCTTCAAATTTTTCATCTTTTTCTGTAGGCTGTTGTGCAACTTTTACTCCTGGACTAATCTGAGCAGAATTTTACTCTTAATGAAATGCTTCGACATTTCAAAGCTAGGAAGGACGGTTGCAGGTACTGCATGAAATACTTAGGGGATGACTAGAAACCAAGAAAGAGAGTAAATATGTTGAGGAGCAGGATAAAAGGCAGTAAAACCAGCTTACTTTCTTGCAGCACAATTCACTGCTTAGTCTCATCAGAGACAAAAGCGTCAAACAAATGGACAGCAAGTTATTAATTATGGCTTTATGGGGGCGTTCCATGGATTCTCGGTATCAGCATTAAGAAAAAGAAATAATAAATTGAAATAATTTTTATTTTTCAATGTAATCCCCCATAACTTCAATACACTTATTACATCTAGAAATTAACTTTTCAATTCCCTGTAAAAAACACCCTTCCTCCTTGTCTAAAAAATGTGCGTTAATTGCCACCTTGAGCTCTTCATCATCAGAAATTCGCTTTCCACGAAGATCTTTTTTTAAATTTGGGAATAGGTAGTAGTCACTGGGGGACAGGTCCGGGCTATAGGGTGGGTGGTTTATTTCTTTGAAACCACAGTTTCGCACAGCAGCCTTCGAAACACGCACCATGTGAACGGGCACGTTGTTGTGAAGAAGCAACACACTTGCAGTCAGTTTTCCCCGCCTTTTTTCTTTAATTGCTTCTCTTAAATTATGCAGAGTGGTTGCATAAGATGCTGCGTTTATGGCTTCACCTTTTTTCATGTACTCGATCAATAAAATTCCCTTTGAGTTCCAAAACACTGTGGCCATGATTTTTCCAGCTGATGGAGTGATTTTGAATTTCTTCAGAGGGTCAGCACCTTTTTTATGCCACTGCATGGACTCCTGCTTACTGTCAGGGTTATAGTGATGAACCCAAGTTTCATCTCCAGTAACAATCCAGTCAAAAATACTCAATGGATCTTCACCACAGAGCTCTAAAGACTCCCTACAGCACTCGACTCGCACTTGTTTCTGAGGCACCATGAGCATTTGCGGCACCCATCTTGCACAGACCTTGGAAAGGTTAAGATGGTCATGAAAAATAGTAAATATGGTACCAACGGATAGGTTTGTCATCTCTGCTAACATTTTGATTTTTATTTGAGCATCTTCCAATACAAGTTTCTCAATTTTTTTCACATTTTCTTTCGTAGTGGCAGTAACCGGCCCACCCGAGTGAGGGTAGTCTTCAATGCTTTCCCTGCCCCTTTCAAATTCACTTGACCACTTTTGAACAGTAGATAATGAAGGTGCAGAGTCCTGATAAACGGCCACCATCTCTTCGTGAATGATTTTTTTACTTTTTCCTAGTTTTGTAAGGAACTTAATCACAGCGCAGTGCTTGATTTTCTTCAACACTGTTGCGTCAGTCATCATGGTCATCTTTCACTGAGGATTACTAGGGAACTAATGATCACACTTATCTGAAATTTTGCTTGCATTCCCTCAGATAGTGTCATTAGCTAATGAAATAATTAAATTACCCACATCAATAGCAAATCAACCCGATACCGAGAATACATTGAACACCCCTCATAGTTGGCTTTTTAAAACATGTTCCATCCTGCAGCTTTGAATTTACCTCTGTATTATATTCTAATTTGGTCTAATTCTTTGTTTTGTATAAGTTACCTTGAGCTTCAGTAAATTAAAGATGAAGTTGAAAATAAAGAAATACAATTGCCACTTTGCTTTCTAGATGTTAATTATTTTTTCTTTTTTTCAATTTACAGAAATATTTATTAAGCAGCAAGGAAATGTTACTCTTCTGCTGACCTATTTAGAGGTGAGAACTGCTCTTTGTTATTTTTTGTAATTTTTTTATTTGAAAGCCAAACAACTGTAATAACAACAAGCTGAAATAGACAAAACTGCCAAGGGATACAGATCCAAGCAGTACAATCAGCCCTCGAAATTTATCCATCAATACTCTATAAAATGTAATACAAAAAAAAAAAAGATCCTTAATCTATACAAGAACATATCCTCCAATCACTTCAGATCGCCACTACTTTCTCATTTTAAACACCTCAGATCCACTTATCATGCAGCACATTCCTCTTCTAAACAGCACATTCTAATCTTCTAAACAGCATACTCCACCAATTCATTTCTCCATTCTTCAATTGTTGAAGGCTCTGGTGATCTCCATCCAGAACCAGCTGCAATCTTAACTCTGATATATTCCCTGAAATGCTCTCTGACACTATATTTTTAAGACTCATGAAAAACTGCTTTGAAAATTTCAATGCATTAATAATACCCAGGCTAAGGAGCTCAGACAACTATCTCTTTTCAGATCTGTCATCAGCTTTCCAGCATCCAATTTCCTTCTTGCATGGACTTTCCTCTCCTCTCACATTTCTTCATACCCATAAGTAAACTACAATTTGACAGTACAGCTTAAACCAGAAGAGTTAGGGGAGGAGAGTCAGGAAAGAAAGAGAATAAAAAAACAAGGAAAAGATAAAAGGAGGAAAAGATAGAGAGAAAAGGACAAAAGGCAAAAGTGAATTATGATAATCATCTTCTATCAATATTAGAATTATTAGTCCCATTCTATTTCTATTAAAATATTAGTTTGAATTAGTTTGTTAGAATAAGAGGCATTGTTCCAACTTTCATAGCAAAGGGTCTTGACTTCCAATCTTCTTCAAGTCCAATAGGAAGAGCTAATGGTCTTCATCATGTTTGTTCTTTGCTCTTTAGAATTATTAAATGTTTATTCCCAAGGGGGGGCAGGACCAGAGAAACCCCCCCTAGTCCCATCAGGGAGATATAATTGTTCCTTAAAGCAAGTCATGTATAGTTTAGATTAAAAAAAATCACCTGGCTTGAACAACCAGCAACTTCCTTAAAAATGGTGTTGAAGGGGGAGAGAACCATTTCTTCTACTGCAGTGAGCTGCAGCCAAGGTCAATTTATAATGTCCAGGATTCTTGAAAAAAAATATCAGACAATTTACAGCTGCAAAATTAAGTAGAAGAGTACCCTTTTCAAAGTCCTTTCCAAGAAGAAAAATAGCAATGCCTTAAAATCTGGATCACAACCAAAATCATAACCTCAAGTCTCAGCTGTCCAAAAAACATTGTTGTCCTACTCCTCAATTCAAAAAGCACAATTCAGCACGAAAATTCACCCGGATAGTATTTTCATACCAAGGTCAATTTACAGTATTCATAATGCTTAGTTGTAGACTAGAGATGTTAAAACAGCTTTGCAAATCAGGTACCATCTACTAACAAAAGATTATCCATTTCAGAGCCCCTTCAAAATATGCAAACAAAAATGCCTTAAGAGTTCAAGCTGCATCAAATTGGTGTGCTATTTCCTTGGCAAAGAAAATGTCATAATATAAAAAGAAATAATAAAAACTAAAAGAAAAAAGGAAAAAAGTGTGTGTGTGTGTGGGGGGGTGCTGTTTACTGTTTCCAGTATTACCTTATCAGGCCATCTCAATGAAATCAGAGCTGCTGATGGAGAGTTTTGATGCTCACCTGTCATTTAGAGAGGTCAATACCCCTCAGGGCGATTTATAATCACCCACACATAAGGCACAAAGCAGTAATATTCGCTGCTGCTGCTTGATCAAGTCACCATTCCCCCAGAAGTAGATGTTAAGTATTTTCATATTGTAACCTATTTGTATGAAACCAAGAACAAGGAATAGTTCTAGTTTTAAATCTGTGTGTGATATCAGTAACAGACCTGATAAGGCTGAACAAACTGAACCTTAATCCAGATAAGTAAGTGGCTCTCTTGGTCAGTTGAAAGGTAAATTAAAGAATAAGAAATCATCTTGTTGGATAGGAATATGTTTCTCTTGAATATTAGGGTTCACAGTCTGGGTATATTCCTGGATTTGGTTCTGAACTTAGCTGCAGCAGTGGGCAGGAATGAACATGTACAGCTAAGGCTTGTGGGCCAACTGTGCCTGTTTCTGGAAATGTCAGATGCGGCCTCAGCTGGCACACAGAATCATTGAAGAGTTGGAAGGGGCCATGAAGGCCATTGAGTCCAACCCCCTGCTATTGCAGGACACCACGTTATACCATCCCACTCAGATAGCTGTCCAGTTTCTTTTGGAATGTCTCTGGTGTGGGAGAGCCCACCACCTCTTTAAGCTGCTGGTTCCACTGTTGTAGTGCTCTGACAGTGAGGAAGCTTTTCCTGATGTCCAGTCTGGGTTGCTGTAGCTTGAATTGATTCCTGCATTCTGGCATTAGTAAGAAGAGAGCTTGACCTTCCTTTTTGTGACAATCATGTCCCCCTCAGTCTTCTCAAGACTGAACATGCCCAGTTCTCTCAGTCTCTCCTCACGGGGCAGTGTTTCCAAACCCTGGATCATTCTTGTTGCCCTCTGCTGGACCCTTTCTAATTTACCTGCAACTTTCTTAAATCTTGGTGCCCAGAACTGGACACAGTATTCCAGGTGAGATCTGACTAGTGAGGGGTATAGAGGAACTACTAATCCTGATTTGGAAGTAATACTTCTGTTAATGCATCCAAAAATAGCATTTGCCCTTTTGGCAGCGGCATCACATTGTTGGCTCATTGTTAGCCTATTGTCCACAATTACTCTAAGATCTTTTTCTTCTTCAGTTCTGTTGAACCACGTTATTTCCCATCTTGTGTTGATGCTTTTGGTTTCTACATGATCATCCTGTTTAGACTACTGTAATACGTTCTCTGTGGTGCTGCCTTTGAAAACTTTTTGGAAACTGCAACTGGTCTTGCTCACTGCAGCCTAACTATTGGCTGCAGTTGGTTATAGGGTACAGACAATTTCTTTATTACAATAGCTTCACTAGCTGTTGATTGATTTCTGGGCACAATTAAAAGTGTTGGTTAAAGCCAAACGTGGGTCAGGATCAAATTATTTTGAAGATTCTCCCATATGAGTCTTCACAAGTTTTTATTTGTATTTGATGTCAGCCACTTATGATTTCTAATATTTTAATTTAGTACAAAACTTGTTTCCCAGTAATTTGAGTGCCATTTTCAGTGGAAAAGTGGAATATACATATAATCAAACAATATGCTTGGATAGCAAACTGCCACACAGAACCAAGTTAAGGAGAGCAAAGCCCCTGGTGGCATCTGATCCAGCTTAGGGTTGGCTGATTGGTTCAGATCAACAAGGAAAAGAACAATATTCACCAGAATAAGGATGACTGATTTGCTTCAAGTTTTTAACTCAATATGTATGTGCTAACAACAAGCTCAGGCAGCAAATATACTTGACATTGGTTTTTTAAAATTTGCTTTAGAGCAATAAAGTAGAGCCCTCTTTGAAAGAGGCTAACAAGGTTGCTACCAGGAGAAGGGCCTTCTCAGTGGTAGCACCCTGACTGTGGAATCTGCTCCCCAGAGGTACGCCTGGCGCTGACTCTTATTTTGTATATTATTATATATTGTGTTTTTACTGAAGTGCTGCTGTGTTATTATCATTATTATTGTCTTACTGTCATTGTAAACTGTCTTGAGATTCCATTGAAATATTAGATGGTATATAAATGTTTTAAATAAATAAATAATGAATGTAACACAGCTCTTTTATTTCTTTCAATTTCCACTCCGATCTTCATTTTTTAACTTTTAAAATACCATCATGGAAAATAATACTGCAAATAAAATGGCATTGTGTTATTTAAATGGTGTATCCCACTGTATTCCTGAACTTATTTGATGTGTGATATTGTGTACTTCAATGTGTTACCAAAAGCATGTCTAAGCACTGAAAGAAAAAAATATGTTTACGGCAATCCTTCTGAGATCCTGATTTTCAATAACTGAATAAGAATTTTGTTTCTCTCCTGTGTTCAGGTGCAGCTCTTGTCAACCTCACTTTATAGTCTGAAATCAATATATCTGATAGGACAAGCAAATATATATGAGAGTTGAAATAAAATTAAAAGCAGGTATCAGCTTGCAGTTTATTACAGAAACTCAGACTAGTAAGATGGTAAATGTGACTCGTGTTATATTGAATTTTGTTTTCTCTACTCCATTATGTGAAGAAGTATAGTTATAATGCAAATTATATAGAATCTTCTGCTGAATAATGACTATAGTATTATACTATATCACCTGAGAATTGGTTGTCCTATTTCTTTTCTTTCTTAAAAAAAAAAAACCCCCACAAAGCACTCATGGGGTGTTACATTTCAGTTCAAGAAATAAATGATGCAGATGATGTAAGTATATTAACTTGTAGTTATTTCTGCTGAAGTTGGATCCTTGCTTTTCTTTTATAAGCTTGAATAATAAAATTGTTTGTTGCATACAATTGCTTCTTTTTAAGACAATTTTTATACAATGTTTGTTTTTGGATTTACAAAACTACATTCATGCTTTTATAATCTCAAGGTTTGACTATTGTTGTGTGTTCTACTTGAGAACATCCCAAAAGACTCTTTGGAAGCTTCTATGTCTGCAGAAATGCATGCCCTTCCCAGGTCAAATGATACAAACTTGTATGGCAAACAGTACCAAATGTTCTTGACATTCATTTAATTTTAGGATTGTCATTAGGACTCATGGGTACATCTGGGAATTTGAGAAACTGCTGTGGATGTCTCCACAAAATGCCTAAGAGCTGAATTTCTGCTTTGGCATCTATACCTGCCTTGCTTATGGAGCTTCACCTGCATCTTATTCAGCAAAAATATTCACTTTGTGTCTATGGGATATCACAATCACTTTTAAAAAAGAGACAGTCTAATTCAGCTCATAGCTGATGGTGCAAACAGCTAATGAGTCTTTTAAAATACATTGTCATAATGTCTGATAGTGGCTTCCCTTTGGAAGGAGGTTATTATACAAATTCCACACTGGAACTGAATACATGTATTAAACAGCTGCAATATATACAAATAAAAATGTTTTATTTAATGGTGCAGTGGCATCATATTGGAGACTCCACTGGAAATGCTGATCAGTATTGTGTCACCTGTGGACACCACACTGCAGACTCCTAACCTAACAGTTATATACCACTATCATGGCTCAAATGTAATCAGAGCAATATAAATAATTTCCTTGAGGACAGGATCTCCTCCCACTGGTGCTCTAACAAAGTGGTCATATACTTCTCTTCACATCCAACAGTCTCCCTTCTCCCAATTTTTATTTCTTGGATCCTTTTGAATTAGAACAATAACTGGGAGACTGTCATAATAAAAGAAAATCATTGCCCTTCAGCATCTTTATTTAGATTCATAGTACTGGTTTTATAATTTGCAGACCCCACCTCTGTCTTGTACTTCAGTTTTTGGACAAGTTACTCTTTTCTCAGTCTCACCAATTTGCCTTCTGAAAAATAAATGTTTTGTGACCAACTATGCTCACAAAGGCAGCCATTTTGTGAGTGTACCAATGATATTCCCATAAAATTCCAAATCTGCTCATTAACCTAAAACCTAACAGTTGTCCTACCACATGTAAGATAAACACTTTAATTTTTGTCTCATAACTTGGGAAAACTATGGCTCCAACAGTTTGTCTCCCATTCTTCCTTGTTCATCCTTGCCAACACCAATCTTTTGACGGTAATTTGGGATAGATATTAAAGCTCAAGTTTTTGGAGCTGGCATTGTTCCAGTAAAAAGGCAAGATCATTTATACACATCACGTTAGCACCCCACAGAATATCATAATGAGCAAGCATACCTGCAGCTCTGCTGTGAACTGCCCAGAGAACTCTGGGTGTTGGGTGGTATATAAATGAAATTATTATTAATAATAGAATAACTGGTGCACTAATTGCATGCCAAAGAAACAATCTGTGTAATCTACATTGTGGCATGCAAGCACAAACCAATGGCAGTGACTGCATGGTCCCAAGAGATCCACATATGCCACAGTGCTCCAAGATGAACATATAACATTTGTCCCGTAATACTTTCTCCATGCCGAGCTTGCAAGAATTGAGATGGCAGAAATAGCCTTATTAATTTCAAAGGATATTTTATGGGAGCAATGCCTGTAGAATGCACTGCATGTCAATATAAACTAAATACTTATAGAGAGCCATGCTAATACGGTATTTTATCACCTTTGATCTTCATCAGGTATCACCAACTTCAAAACCAGAAAATAGTGGATGTAAATATAAAAACTTCCTTTGAAGAAAGACTTCAGAATATTTTTGTTTGTATTTAAAATTTCAAGCCTATTTATGAAAAAGGAAATTAGACTTTAAAAGAAACATAAAACCATCATGATTAAAGGATACAGAAAAATGACAAATGAAGCAAACTAATAAAAGATGGAAAAAACACAACCTATCACAAGCAAAAATAGTATTAGTCCTAGAGATTCAATGCCACTAAAATAACTTCTCTTTTATGAAACATCTTCTGAAAGTATTAAGTTGCCAACAATAAGTACACTATACAGTATTGGACTGCTATGAGAAAATCTTATGGCCAAATCAAAAATAATTGTAAATAATTCTTTAAAGTGATGGAAATAATTATTGCAAGGTATTGCTTGCACACAGTCCATGGGGAATAACTTCTGTTCAGACCTTACTACAACCAGGAGCATAAACCT
>NW_025335641.1:7398513-7481519 GCF_004798865.1 Varanus komodoensis
GAAGTTATTCCCTAATGTATGTAGAACAGATCATTGATGAGCAGCATATGAAAAATGAAGGCAATATTACACAAAGAGAAAATGTTATAAGAAGAAACTCAGAATTTATCTTTTGAAAATTAATCACTTTTAATACTGAAATAAAAACATTAATAACTACTAATCCCCCTCCTTGGGCAAGATTTAATTTAAGAGGAAAAAGAAAGTAACTTTGAGAATAACTTTTTTCCATGATGTTATCAGCAATAAAAAATCCTATCCAAAGTGCAGAGTGTGAAGACTGTATTCCATTAATTTTATTTTAGAGCCCAGACAGACACTGCTGATTGCTACAAAAGCCAAATGACATTATTACTGGGACTATCAAGTCACTAGGTCACTAGCAATGGTTGCCTAAGGACACAATCCTTTGCATGTATAGACAGAAAAAGGTCCTATAACTCCCAGCATTCCCCAGGCTGCATGGATTGTAGAGCATACTGGGAGTTGTAGGATTTTTTTCTGTCTAAACAGGTAGAGCATGTTGCACTAAACCTGTTTTAATATAGTCATTGGTTTTCACAGTGATAGAGAAAAGGCTCTAGTATGCTACAAACCATTTTATGAGCCATCCAAAAAGCCACTGGTTCCTACAAATGACTGAGGATGGAAACAATCCATAATGTATGACTTCTATCCAGGAGTATTAGGAAGAAAGGCAGATTGCCTACCTGTAACTGATGTTTTTCAGGTGGTCATTTATGCATTCACACATATGGGCTCTGTGCACATGTTTGGAGCTCATTCAGGAAGATTCCAAAGTTGATTAATTAGTATATGGCAGGAGCCCAGCCCCTAGCAGTTTGAAAACTGAGACTGTCATCAAGCATGAACCCCTCCATAGAAAGTAAGGGGTGTATGAATCCCATATGTATGAAGCAACACAGTGGGGATGGTGGGTGGGCATATGTGAACCACTTGAAGAACAATAGTTACAGGTAGGCAACCTGCCTTTCTTCATCAGACAGGCGGAATAAGATTAACAAGGCCTTTCAGGAACCTCCAGATGAGGGTGTGAGAGACAATGGAATACCCTTGGAGGGGGTGTGGAATGCATAAATGGCAGCTATATAAACCCTGAATGAAGAGGGTTTAAGACCTTTTTTATATAAGGAATTGAGGATGGAAAGAATTTGGCTAACAGAAGCTCTGTGTGATTGAAAATTGGATTGGGATGCAGTTAGAGAACACAGTCCGTTTTGAGTTGTATGACCTGAATGTACCAGGTTTCCAGGAAGCATTGAGGATCTGCTGGATGTTGTGCAGTAATTCAGTCTTTTAATTTGAGATTACATGATCCTCCATGCTGTAAGACAGAGTGTGAGTATATCTGGATGAAGGACTGTCCTGCAATCCCAGGAAAGGAGGTTGGGTTGAAGGGATGGTTGGTAATAGGAACTGGAAAGGATGAGAACAGGGGGAAGTCACTGCTGTCTGGACCACCATGGTGTGATCAGGATTGAATCCATGTGATCTTGACAAATTTTTGCTACCACTTTTGGCATGCGGGGAAAGCCGGGGAATAGCTAGAAGAAATTCTTGTTCCACTGGAGGAGCAGAGGAACTAGAGATCAAATTGCCAACATATGGTGGATCATGGAGAAAGCTAGGAAGTTCCAGAAAAACATCTACTTCTGCTTCATTGACTATGCTAAAGCCTTTGATTGTGTGGATCACAACAAATTGTGGCAAGTTCTTAAAGAGATGGGAGTACCAGACCATCTTATTTGTCTCTTGAGAAACCTGTATGCAGGTCAAGAAGCAACAGTGAGAACTGGACATGGAACTACTGATTGGTTCAAAATTAGGAAAGGAATATGGCAAGGCTGTATACTGTCGCCCTGCCTATTTAATTTATATGCAGAGCACATCATGCAAAAGTCAGGGCTAGATGAAACACAAATTGGAATTAAGATTGCCGGGAGAAATATCAACAACCTCAGATATGCAGATGATACCACTCTAATAGCAGAAAGTCAAGAGGAACTAAAGAGCGTCTTGATGCGGATGAAAGAAGAGAGTGCAAAAGTTGGCTTGAAATTCAACATTAAGAAAACTAAGATCATGGCATCCAGTCCTCTCAGTTCCTGGCAAATAGATGGGGAAGAAATGGAGGTAGTGACAGATTTTATTTTCCTGGGCTCCAAGATCACCGCAGATGGGGACTGCAGCCAAGAAATTAAAAGATGCTTGCTCCTGGGGAGGAAAGCTATGGCAAATCTAGACAGCATACTAAAAAGCAGAGACATTACCCTGCTGACAAAAGTTCATACACTTAAGGCTATGGTTTTCCCAGTTGCAATGTATGGCTGTGAAAGCTGGACCATAAGGAAGGCTGAGCGCCAAAGAATTGAGGCCTTTGAATTGTGGTGCTGGAGGAGACTTCTGTGAGTCCCTTGGTCCGCAAGGCGATCAAACCAGTCAGTCTTAGAGGAGAACAATCCTGAATGCTCTTTAGAAGGACAGATATTGAAGATGAAACTCAAATACTTTGGCCACCTAATGAGAAGGAAGGACTCACTGGAGAAGACCCTAATTCTGGGAACAATAGATGGCAAAAGAAGGGGACGGCAGAGAATGAAGTCGCTAGATGGAGTCACTGAAGCAGTCGGTGTGAGCTTAGGTGGACTCTGGGGGATGCTGGAGGAAAGGAGAGCCTGTTGTCCATGGGGTCGTGATGGGTTGACGTGACTTTGCAACTAGCACAGCATAACATCGCATATGCAAAAAAGGGGGAGATAATTAGTAGAACTAAAAGACAAGAAACAGAAATAGACAATCAGAATAAAGGAAAGCATAAATGAGAGAGAAAGGAGCAAAAGAGAGATTCAGAAGATGCTTGTGAGCTAAGAGGAGATACTCTAAACAGTCCATAGCTAAGTCCTGAGCAGAGTAAAGAGCAAGCAGAAGAGGGAACTGGAACTGTCTTTCCTTGTCCGAATACAAAAGAAAGCAAAGCAACTACCTGCATAACTAAAGCAAAGGAGATCAGAAATTTACCTCTTAACTATACATCTGCTACTGAGTCTGAGCCGGTAGTTTGTGGCCCTCAAGTCCTTCTCAGGGGATGATCTATCAGTCAAGGGGTTTGTCAGTTGACCTACCCATACTCCAAAAGGTCCAAGAAATGCAAGAACAAAGACAGAGACAGAGTGGTTTCCAGCATCTCCAAAGGAACCTTCTGAGTCTTTCTACTCTTTACTATCTCACCTTTTCCTGTAAATAGGATGATGAGAAACTGAACCTTGAAACTCTTATTTATCTTGATAATCCCAAGAGGGATAGCTGTGCTTGTCCATTACAACAAAATCAACCATAAGTCTTGTGGTACCTTAAAGACTAGGAAAGACTAGATTTGGGGACCCAGTCCACTTTATCAAATGCATGAAAAATTATTGTCAACCCTGTAATGTATTAATAAACAATTAATGCATTCCAAGTGGCTCCTATCTCTTTTAAATGTTATCATATAGGATTTGATTACCCTCCATGATCCTCCCCATGAAAGCGGCAGCCCCTCTGAAGTATGTATGAAATATCTGTCCACTTCTTTATTTAAATTCATCAAAATACACACTACATGAGCCTATTATGTGTGGTAATATTCCCCTTAGAAACTTGAACACACATTCTGTATCACCCTGAGAATCTTTCTCCATGTAAAATACAAAGGTCTGTTCTGTTCTGTTCATGGAAGTAGAGATATGCTCACAGATGAACCCATTTTATTCATGGGACTTTTTTGTGAATAGAAGAGCCTACCTTTCAAAGAACAGGCCCTTTAGACATCATACAGTTTAATAAATACAAATTCTGTTCATATTACCTGAGAAGAAAACTAAGGTTTCAAAGTAACTTCATTCCTTTATATTGTAAAATACCATTGTTTCACATAATGTATAGGCTTCATAAAATCAATTTAATGCAAATAACTGCCATATAGAAAAATCCCACAAAGAAGATAATTTTCCAGGGATAACATAAGAGTAATTCACAAACATGTTTACTTAGGAGATTCATATTACAAAGAAAATCTTATTTCCCAGAATAAAACTGAGTATAATTTGAAACAAAACAAATAGCTTGGCTTGAACACAATCCACTTTCATAAAAAGCTTTCAAAGAACACTGTTTTCTACAATACTATGATCAACAACCACATATAAGCAAAGGTATTTAAATAACTATTAAAGATGCATTGTGAATTAAACACTGCAAGTTAAATATAGAGCACGTTGGTCATTACTGTAAAGTCCATGTAGCAAAACTGACTATTAAAGACCTGCTATAAACCAAAAATTAAAAAATCCTAACCTGGCTTTTGAAGATCTTATCCTCAACATGAGAGCATATTTTTCATTGCTGGCAATGTACTTTGTTTATGGGTGTTAGAAAATTCCATCAAATATTCCAAGAAAAGGCTTAATATCATCTTCAGAAAGCGGATGCCTGTGGGGGGGCACAAAGGAAGCATTGTCTTTAATATAGCAAACCTTATACAATTAGATTTTATCTGCAACACAATATGAAGCACTATTAAATCAAATTGTTGTGTTAAGAGCACAATTATATGCATAGACAGCTGAAGACAGGCAGTTAGTTGTGAGCTTATGGCCTTTCTGAAATATGCTTTTAGATACAATTATGCAAACTGAAGACCATGCACTTGCAGAACCTACACAAATCCTTTTCATTACCTGAGATCAGCCTCTTTTGTCATTCTTTTGTTACAGATAAAGAAGTCCCCCTTTTCAGTGATTTGACAGGAACCTGCTCCTGAGGCTGCAGTCAACGGTACACTTTGCAGTTTTTGTGAGGAATTGTCCTCTTCCTGAAAGCCAAACTAAAATACAAAAATCACAGAAATAAAATTGAATTTCAAAATAATCAGCTCAAAGTCATTATCACACCAAAAGTAGAAATATGTACATGTAGTATCAGACTATAGACATTTTACCGATGTAGACTGAGTATAATTGAAACAGATAGATTAAACATTGTATATGTATGGGTTTTAGGACTATTTAAGATTAGGGTTGAAGCCCAATAGGATCAATGTTGATACCAGAAAATATAAGTGCTAAGGATGTGGTTATTCCATGCTACAATGTGTAGACCGTATTGTAACTAGGTGCAGAATATTGCTTTGTATGTTCATGAGTCAAAGCTTACTGCCATGACAACACCCTTCATGGCCAAATATGTTGAGTTACCCTGTTATGTAGTCAAACCAATGGATGAAATAAAGGGCAGGGGGTGGGGGTGAATACATCAAAGGCACTATGGATATCACAGCATAATTATCATTCCTGACATGTTTGGGATAATCCTTTATACCATAACTGCAACTGACACTGAGTGTTTGAAATTAACAAAATTTGACATGATTGTATTTTTGCCATTACAAGCAACTAATAAACAACTGTACCCAACTAATTTGCTGGCACATGCAACTGTGCATCACTATTTAATTCTCAATGGCAGCATCTCAGTCCTGTAACACTCTCCACAAAGAAGTCATCAGACACCTACCTTATTATCTTATTATATTTTTAGATATATTAAAAAACAATGTTTTATTTATTGATTTGATCTGTGTTCTATCTTCCTACCAAGAAAAGTGGCATTCAGGGCAACATGTAATCTTAAGTAAAACTTGATTAAACAATAATAAAACAGTTCATTAAAACACAGCAAAAACACAGCAGTAAATAAGAACAGCATCCAAGCCAATAGATCCATGTACATGCCAAAGACCTGCAATAAAGTGTTCTTTGCCTGCTAGTGGAATGACAATAGAAAGGGAGTGAACTTAACCTCCTTCAGCATCCAAGTTCAAGGCAGAGTATATTAGTACACCCAAATGGCAAACCTGAGTCTTCAGAGGGAGTGTAACTGCATCTGGCAGTTTGATTCCCTATTCCCTGATGCCCTTGACTAACAAGGATGACTCTGTCTTGCCTGGATTAAGCTTTGACTTGTTTGCCTATATCTGGTGCATTACCAACCATCAGACACAAATTTAAAAGCTGAATGACATCCTTCAATTTAGATGGAAAGGAGAGAGCTGGTTGTCATCAGAATACTGATGGCACTGAACTTGAAAATTCCAGACAATCTCTTTGAGCAATTTAATGTATATCTTAAATAGTTTGATAAGATGGAATCCTGAGGAGCACTAGAGCCCAACAGATATGGCACTTAACATGAATCCTGCTGAACTACCTCTGAAATTGGTCCTCCAGAAAAGACCAGAACTACTGTGTAACAGAGCCTCCCTGTCCTATCTCAGAAAGACCCTGTAGATGAATGCTGTGGGCAATACTGCTGAAAGCTGCAAAGAGGTGTAGAAGAAAGGCAGGTTGCTCACCTGTAACTGTCGTTCTTCCAGTGGCCATCTGTGTATTCACACATATGGGTGCTGCGCCTGCGCAGTGCCTGTGGCCAGAAAGATTTAAAGCTTAACGGTTTTGGCAGGAACTCTGCACCCCTCCTCCCCTACAGTATAAGAAGGCGGAATGCCCGCCATTTCCTCAGTCTACTGGAGATTGATCGTTTGCCCCCCACCACCCATGGGAGCGTTAGGCATTGCAGGGAATCTGCTGAGCAACAGAAGCACATGCAATAAGTCCATACTTTAAGAGAGAAACTACTAAGGGATCCGCTTTTAAATAAAGAACAGTACCATAGGAACCCAGTCACCAACACCAAGCAGGGCCAGCGGGTGGGTTGTGTGAATGCACAGATAGCCACTTGAAGAACGACAGTTACAGGTGAGCAACCTGCCTTTCTTCATTGTGGCCTCTGTGCATCACACTTATGGCTGACTAGCAAGCTTATCGAACCCGGAGGCGGGGCAATGTCATCATTGGAGAACAGAAGAAAGGATTGCCCGACCAAAGGAGCAATCATGTCTGGCATGCACATCAAGGTGTTAATGTCTGGCAAAGATGCAAGGAGTAGTCCAAGTGGCAGCCTTGCATATGTCCTGAATCGGGATGCCAGCAGAAAAGGCAGAGGAAGCTGCTACTGCCCTCGTGGAATGCCCTCTGGGCATGACAGGTAAGTCCAATTTGGCAAGCTGATATGCCAGTTCGATGGTCTGCACAATCCATTTTGAAAGACTTTGGGATCCAATAGGAGAACCCTTGTCATGTTCTGAGTACTTGATGAAAAGGCGGTTAGATTTGCAGAAGGACTCTGTGCGAGACCTGTAAAAGGCAAGGCAACAACGAATGTCAAGAGAGTGAAGCGATTGTTCTATCGGTGCAGATGGAGTGGGGAAGAAAGCTGGTAAGACGATGTCTTGATTAATATGGAAAGGAGACACAACCTTAGGTAAAAATGCCAGATTGGTACGGAGGACGACCTTCTCCTTATGAAAGTTGAGATAAGGAGGGTCTATATGGAGTGCACAGATCTCACTGGCCCTTCTAGCGGATGTGATAGCAACAAGAAAGGCAGTCTTCCAAGACAAGAGGCGTAAGTCAGTAGTCGCCAGGGGCTCGAAAGGAGGTCTAGTGAGTGACTGCAAGACAACCAAGAGGCACCAAGTAGGAATAACTGGTCTAAGTGGTGGTTGTAGGTTCTGTAATCCCTTAAGAAATCGACAAATGAGGGTATGAGAAAACACCAAAGAACCCAGCACATGGCCATGATAGTGGGAGATTGCAGCAGTGTAAACTTTAATAGATGACGGCTTAAGTCCAGACTGATGTAGTGTTAAGTGAAATTGAAGAATATTTTCAACAGAGGCTGAATGAGCAATAAAGCTATTAGATTCAGCAAAAGATGTAAATCGCCTCCATTTGGCCGTGTAAGATTGGCGGGTTGCAGGTCTTACCGCAGACTGGAGAATGAACTGGATATCGGGATGCAGAGTACTCAGATTCGATGAGGCATTTGCCGGTACTGAGGGAGAAGGAGGAGCCGTATCTGAAAGGTGTTGGTCCAGTGTTGAAGCCACTGAAGCTGCCGGTACCGAAGGGGCCCCATGGTTCATCGAATGAGCCATGCTGTCAGATTGAGTGAAGGAAGATCCGGGTGACGAACAGCTCTGTTCTGTTGAGTGATTAGATGAGGTATGAGAGGCAGTCGCTGGAAGGTGTTGCCGGACAGACGGAGAAGAGTAGGGAACCATGGTTGACGGGGCCACCAGGAAGTGATGAAGATTCCCTGGGCATTGTCGTAAGTGATCTTAGCAAGGACTCTCGTTATAAGTGGAATTGGGGGAAATGCGTAAAAGAACATGTTCGCCCAGGGGATCATGAGAGTGTCTCCTTTCGAACCCAGACCAATGCCTGCGCGGGAGCAGAAACATTTGCCTGAACAATTTGCTCCTGAAGAGTGTCCTCGAATGACCAAAGGGCTTTGAAGATTGCCAGCAGTTCTAGGTAATTGATGTGTTTGGCGGTCTCCCGACAGTCCCAGGTGCCCTGAATATGGAGTCCGGCACAGAGGGCTCCCCACCTGGTAAGGGAGGCTTCGGTGAACAGAGTCAGAGTTGGGTGTGGCAAACAGAATGGAATGCTGACGGACAGATTGTTTTGCATAGTCCACCATGATAAGGTCTGGTGGACAGAGGTTGGAAGGCAGAGAAGCTGCTGAGGTGAGTCTCGTTGGGGTTGGAAGAGACCATTGAACCACAATTGGAGGGGCCTCATCTGCAGTCTGGCATGGGGAACTATGGAGACTGTGGAGGCCATGTGACCGAGGAGTTTCTGCACCGATAGTGCTGGAACAGTTCTGTCCATGTGGATTTGACGGATTGATGCACGAAGATTGTCTTGTCATCCTTGTGGAAGGAAGGCTTTCACCATCGTAGAGTAGAGATGGTCTCCAATGAAATTGATGATCTGTGAGGGAGCAAGACGCGATTTCTCTTGGTTAATACATAGTCCCAAATTATCCAAGAGGGTACAAGTAGTCTGAATCGATGATCGAAGGCCTTCTCTAGACAAGGAGACAATCAACCAGTCATCCAGGTAAGGGTACACTTGAATGTCCTGGAGCCAAAGATGCACGCACACTGGGGCCATGCATTTTGTAAAGACCCGGGGGGCAGTAGCCAGTCCAAACGGCAAAATGTTATACTGAAACAGGTCGGAACCAACGGTGAACTGAAGAAGACGCCTGCGAGACAGATGGATGGTAATATGGAAATAGGCATCCTTTAAGTCCAGAGAAGTGAACCAATCCTCTCTCCTAAGCAACGGAAAGATGTTTTGAAGGGTGGTCATCCGAAATTTCTTGGTTTTGATGAGCCTACTGACGTCACGTAGATCCAGTATTGGACGAAGACCACCATCACGCTTAGGAGCCGTGAAGTATCTCGAGTAGAAGCCGTGTAACCTCTCAGAAAGTGTGAGTTGTCATATCGCTCCTTTATGAAGAAGCTGTTGAACTTCGTCTACAAGAACCGATGACTGAGGCATAAATCGGATCGGTCCCGGCAGGGGTAAAGTATTGAACTTGATTCTGTATCCATGCTGTACGATGCATAAAACCCACTGATCAGATGTGATGGACTCCCAAATGGGTAGTTGACTTTGCAGTCGATCCCCAAAAGAGGGGAAGGTGAGTTCAGGAGAAGAGGAGAGGTTCGCTTGGCCCGTCAGTGCTGGCATTTGTCTGAATCAGGGTGACGAAGGCTCTGTTGGAAACGTTGCTGTTGTTGCTTCCGGAGCTGTTGGTGAGGCTGGAATTGTTGTCGGCCCGAGAATTGTGAATAGGGCTGATACCGGTAGGATGGGCGGGACTAAGGCCACTTACGGTGAGATTAGGGACTTCCATCCAACGAGCTGTAACCCTCGACTCATGGATTGTCTTCATCTTGTGGTCCGTCCGGGTATTGAAGAGCCCTGAGCCATCGAAAGATATATCCTCAATCTGACGCTTTGTTTCATCCAGGAAGTTTCAGTTCTGGAGCCAGGCATGGTGAGGGAGGGCTACAGCACCGATGAGAGCCCTAGAGTTGCAATCGATATGGTGTCTCGCCATGGAGAGTTGCTGGACTCACACCTGCAATGCCTTCTTGATGAAAATTCAGGCCAGGTCTTTTTGCTGCTCTGGAAGCAATGCTGTGATATTTTCTAATTTCTGCATTAGAAAATACTGATAGCGAGCCAGCATAGTCTCATAATTAGAAATCTGGAGGCCAAGACCTGTGCCGGTGTAGATGCGGCGAGCCAACATGTCGATCTTACACCCTTTTTTATCGCGAGGAGTGGTGTGTCCCCTCGACTCGTGGCCTTGAGATGACTCTGCTATGATTGAGTTCAGTCTTGGGTTACACAGGAGGAATGGAATATCCTGCTCACAGACTCGGTACATGGATTCGTAGCGTCATGAAGTGGGTTGAGGCTGATTGGGGTAATTCCATGGCTCCATCATCACCTGATGAAGAGTGGTGATCAGTGCCAAGATGATGGCGGTGGACTGTTCACCCTTGACAATGTTATAGAATTTATTGGTATTGGGATCAAATTGGTGCTGGGCTTCAATCTCAAGTAACCTTATACATCTCACCATTAATTCCCCAAATGTTACATAAGGGTCTTCCAGTGAGCTGGGACCTTGCATGGTGATCACAGCGTCAGGTGAAGTAGAAGCTACTTCAGAGTCCTCAGAGTCCAAGTTGTACTGAGCCGGAAGGCTGGAGGAGGAATCAACAGGCGAGGTAGGGCACCTGGACTGAGCCGCTCTGGAAGTCGACAGAATGTCTCTCGGGACCGGAGAGAGGGTACAATCGCGTACTGAGGGATAATAGCTGTAGGGTAGATAGTCGTCCCATGGCTCACGATGAGTTGGCCTGTGGAGCGGTTGCACCCATTCTCCAGAGGCACAGATGGAGGTGCACTGCTGGTATCGCACCTGCTGAGAAGGGGGCCTCGGGGAAGGCTCGGGTGACGGCTGAGGAGTAGGCAAGCATGCCAATGGAGGAGAGTCCCAAATCTCTCCATCAGAGATGGACCCCAACATGGGAACCTCTTGGTGCTCAGGCAAAGATGGGATGGAAGAAGCGACCCGTCTTGGAGACCAGGGTGGGGTTGCTTGCATCCCCAACTGAAGAGCCAGTCCAGTCAGTGTCGGTACCGAAGCAGCTGTCGGGATCGAGAGAGTGGACAAACCCGAGTCACGGTGTCGGGAATGGTCAGCTTTCTTAGATTTGTGAGCCGCCTTGTCCGTCTTGTCCTTCTTAGGCTTCTTATGGCCTAAGGACTTGTCTGATCCACTATGCTTCCTCTTATTCTTCTGCTTATTTGGAGATGCAGAGGAGCGTTGACTCTCCGGCAAAGGGGCACCATCAGCCAATGGGCAGGGTGGAGGTGTAGTGGAAGAGGAGGACGGAGCAGTAGATTTGATTGCCAGTTGGTCAGATTGGAGCAGGGCTTGGTCCCACAAGTGTTTGCACAGACGGTTTTCTCGATTTTTCCTTATCTGCTTAGTAAAGGCCTGGCAATGGCCGCATTTATCAGTCCTGTGCCCTTCTCCGAGACAGAGAAGGCACAGATCGTGCGGATCAGTAGGCGACATTTTAGATCTGCACTGAGAGCACTTGCGGAAAGCCGCATGCTGTGCCATCGAGGATGAAAAGGAGAAGATAGCAAAACTATACACACACACACACACACACACACACACACATATCTGGAAAATAGGAAAGGGGATGAGAAGAAAACAGGGAGGGTAAAAACTTGGAATCTTAACAAGCTAAGAGAAACAATGGTAAGGTAACTGGATAAACGTGTAGTACACGGCAGTCGCAAGAAGACTGATGAAATGGCAGGCACTCTGCCTTCTTATACTGTAGGGGGGGAGGGGTGCGGAGTTCCCACCAAAACTGTTAAGCTTTAAATCTTTCCGGCCACAGGCACTGCACAGGCACAGCACCCATATGTGTGATGCACAGAGGCCACAACGCAGAACTAACAGGGACACATTCCTCATGTACAGTTTCTGGAAGAGATTGTCCACCAAGACAACCTGAGCAGTCTCTGTCTCATAATCAGCCTGAAACCAGATTGCAATGAACCTAAATAATGCACCTCATCCAGAAATCCCTGGAACTGAGAATCCACCACGTGATCCAAAATCTTGCCCAAGAATGAAATACCAGAAAACAACCAGACATTGTACAATACAGTGGCATCCTGGACTAAAACAAAACAACAGTTGTACTGCTGTCTCTTTTGGGCAAAACAGAATCACACCTTGTTGTAAAGAGGGGTTCAGCACTACTCTTAGATGATTACGGTGCAATACTATGTTCTCTGCCTTCAATGCACATAAGTCTCATAACTCAAAAGGCTTATGTACATCCAATGCAAGATGTGAGACATGGCAACAGCAATCTTTGCTACCTTGCACTTCATCAGATAATAATTTTCAACTGAGATTAAACTTGTGAAGAGGGAAGAAAGGAGGCTGAGATTCCACATGGCTATGGCATAAGCTGTTGAATCCAGACTTTTGTGCACCCCAGTCCCTGGCATACCCTTGTTCCTCCACTTCGAAGCTGATTTCCAACCTCAGAGAGGGAGCTGGCACAGTTCTTTCTGTGCCAGCTGCAAGGGGGATGGAAAGCAGCTTCATACTTGGAGTCCTGCCTCCATGGTCCCAGAAGTTTGGAGCTGGGAACTCCAACTAATTTTATTGTCCCACCCTTTATTCACAGTTTCAACCTTTTAACCCATTAGGGCTTGGATCCAGACTTTGTCACATGTAGAACAGAGATATGTTTTGTTTGTATATGCACAGTAACAATTTTATTTTATGGTAAACAATTCTGAGAATATAACTGAAAAACTTCCTAATGTGCATGTAATGAATTATAAATAAATCAGTATTTTGAGCATGTTATGAACGTAATTAACACATCTATGTTCCTCAAATTATTCAAAACAGAAAAATCCTTGTTTTGCAGATGGCATCTACCCCTGAAAATTATGGAGAATACAAACTCAACTGAATGAGATTCAAATCTATAAAGAAAAGTGATTATTTTCAAATTGGAAATGGATTGTTTATATCATTTTACAGAACTCTGTTTTGTTTTGAGGATAAAACTCCTTTGGGGAAAAAGTCCTAGAGGCCAGATACCAGGTGTTGGTGTGTCTGAAGCCAAAAATGGTCAGAACAAGAGCTGACAATGGCCATATTCTTGCTGCCACCCCTATTCTCTCTCATTGCCACCTGCTTCTCCCCTGTAGCACACAGGGAAGGAAGAATTCTCCATTTCCTTTTCAGATGCTTGCTATTCAGCAATTAGACACAGAATGGAATCCTATGTGCTTCCTCTTCTCCTTACGTTTCTTAGAAGGAGAGTGAGAAGAGTGCTTTCCCTTGGGATCAACAATGTCCCCTTCGGATGGGTGAGAGGGAGTGCAAAGGAGTGCTTCAAAGGAGCCGCAGAGGAGCCAAAATCCACTGAGACCTGTTTCATAGCCACTAGGACTTGGTCTTGTAACATTTTGCGCAGCCGATTTTCTCGGTTTTTCTCAGCCTGCCTGGTGAAAGATTGGCAGTGGCTGCACTTATTGGTCCTATGCCTCTCTCCTAGGCAGAGGAGAGAGAGCGAGTATGGATCAGAAGGAGACATTTTAGCTCCACACTGAGCGCACTTGCGAAAAGTGGCCCACTGTGTCATCAAGAAAGAAGAAAAGTATAGTGGTAAGGTAAGACGATGGGGGGGGTGTTTTTTTGGAAAGGGGTTGGGGGGGAACGTACAAAGATTATGAAAAGGGGTTCAGTAAGGGAATGAACAACTGGGTAAAGGGAATGTTCAAGAAGGGTATGAAGCGAAAAAGTTAGAAGTTTAGAAGTAATTGAAGAAGTTGTTGTTGTTGTTGTTAGTTGCGAAGTCGTGTCCAACCCATCGCAACCCCATGGACAACATTCCTTCAGGCCTTCCTGTCCTCCACCATCCCCCGGAGGCCACTTAAGCTCACACCAACTGCTTCAGGGACTCCATCTAGCCACCTCATTCTCTGCCATCCACTTCTTCTTTTGCCATCAATTGTTCCCAGCATTAGGCTCTTCTCCAGGGAGTCCTTCCTTCTCATTAGGTGGCCAAACTATTTGAGTTTCATCTTCAGTATCTGGCCTTCTAAAGAGCAGTCAGGGTTGATCTCCTCTAGGACTGACTGGTTTGATTGCCTTGTGGTCCAAGGGACTCGCAGGAGTCTCCTGCAGCACCACAATTCAAAGGCCTCAATCCTTTGGCGCTCAGCCTTCCTTATGGTCCAGCTTTCACAGCCATACATTGCAACTGGGAAAACCATAGCCTTGACTATACGCACTTTTGTTGGCAGGGTGATGTCTCTGCTTTTTAGTATGCTGTCTAGATTTGCCATAGCTTCCTTCTCCAGGAGCGTCTTTTAATTTCTTGGCTGCAGTCCCTGTCTGCGGTGATCTTGGAGCCCAGGAAAATAAAATCTGTCACTACCTCCATTTCTTCCCAATCTTTTTGCCAGGAAGTGAGAGGACTGGATGCCATGATCTTAGTTTTCTTAATGCTGAGTTTCAAGCCAACTTTTGTGCTCTCCTCCTTCACCCGCATCAAGAGGCTCTTTAGTTTCTCTTCACTTTCTGTTGGTAGAATGGTGTCATCTGTGTATCTTGTTGATATTTCTCCCAGCAATCTTAATTCCAACTTGTGATTCATCTAGCCTCGCCTTTCTCATGATGTGCTCTGCATATAAGTTAAATAGGCAGGGTGACAGCATACTGCCTTGCCGAACTCTTTTCTCAATTTTGAACCAATCAGTGGGTCTGTGTCCAGTTCGCACTGTTGCTTCTTGACCCGCATATAGGTTTCTCAAGAGACAAACAAGATGGTCTGGTACTCCCATCTCTTTAAGAACTTGCCACAATTTGTTGTGCCACACAATCAAAGGCTTTAGCATAGTCAATGAAGCAGAAGTAGATGTTTTTCTGGAACTCCCTAGCTTTCTTCATGATCCAGCGTATGTCGGCAATTTGATCTCTAGTTCCTCTGCCTCTTCGAAATCCTGCCTGTACTTCTGGTAGTTCTCGGTGCACATACTGCTGGAGCCTAGCTTGTAGGATTTTGAGCATCACTTTGCTAGCATGTGAAATGAGTGCAATGGTGCGGTAGTTTGAACATTCTTTGGCATTGTCCTTCTTTGGGATCAGAATGTAAACTGACCTTTTCCAATCCTGTGGCCACTGTTGAGTTTTCTGAATTTGCTGGCATATTGAGTGTAGCACTTTTACTGCATCGTCTTTTAAGATTTTGAATAGCTCAGCTGGAATACTGTCACCTCCACTAGCTTTGTTGTTGCTCAGATCCTCTAAGGCCTATTTGACTTCACATTCCAGGATGTCTGGCTTGAGATCAGTGACCACCCCATCGTGGTTATCAGGGATGTTAAGCTCTTTCTCGTATAGTTCTTCTGTGTAATCTTGCCACCTCTTCTTAATCTCTTCTGCCTCTGTTAGGTCCCTGCCATTTTGGTCCTTTATCATGCCCATCTTTGCATGAAATGCTCCCTTCATATCTCCAATTTTCTTGAAGAGATCTCTGGTCCTCCCTATTCTATTGTTTTCTTCTATTTCTTTGCACTGTTCATTTAAGAAGGTTTTTTATCTCTTCTAGCTATTCTCTGGAATTCTGCATTCAATTGGGTGTATCTCTTTCTCCCTTGCCTTTCGCTTCCCTTCTTTCCTCAGCTATTTGTAAAGCTTCCTCAGACAGCTATTTTGCTTTCTTGCATTTCTTTTTCTTTGGGATGGCTTCAGTTGCTACCTCTTGTACAATGTTGTGAACCTCTGTCCATAGTTCTTCAGGCACTCTGTCTATCAGATCTAATTCCTTTAATCTATTTGTCACCTATACTGTATATTCATCAGGAATATGATTTAGGTCATATCTGAGTGGCCAAGTGCTTTTCCCTACTTTCTTCAATTTAAGCCTAATTTTTGCAACCGGAAGCTCATGATTGAAGAAGTAAAGTATTGCAAAACTGACGAGGAGATAATCAAAAAGGCCCAAGGCATGGTGAACGGTGGTCACAAGCAGACTGGTGAAGGGGCGGGCACTCCACTCATTTATACTATAGGGGAGGGGAGTGCAGAGTTCCTACCAAAACCGTTAAAGCTCTTAAATCTTCCCAGCAAGACACTGTGCAGTTGCAACATCCATATATGTGTGGTGCACGGAGACCACGATGGAGAAACTTAATTGCTATACAGGGATTGAGCTGAGGAGGGGAAGCCTTGGGCGTCCTGTATGACCCACAGGACGGCAGTTCCCCATCCTGGAATAGCATATAGAAACTATAACCTTCCAGAAAATGTGCATGAAATGCAATCCTAAGCATTTATAGATCCTCAAAAAATAAAAGGGACACAGAAATACCTCAGAAGTTATTGGCAATATACATAAACATATATTTTTCCATGCATATGTTCATCAAAATATTGGGCTGGCAAAATTAGCAGATCTGTGTACTTTCACTTACCTTGTTTTTATTTCCATATTCTGCAAATGGTTTCACATTTAATGGTGGAGTCAAGGATAGAGAATTAGATTTTTGTAGGCAGATATCAGATTTCTCTTTAAATATGGAGAAACTAAAACAGGAAACAGAACCCAAATGATTAAAAGCTTAGAAATAAAAAAAACTTTTAACTGTGACAAGTTCCTGGTATTACAAGGTACAAGTTTTGAGCATTTTAATTTTAAACAGATAAACACACATTCTGGTTAGTTGTAGAAAACATGTATGTTGCTGCCATTTACTGCAGAGGACTTATTCACAGGACCCACTAGTCAAGACCTGGTTCTTATGGATTACAGCATATGTTAGTTTTCCGCTCGGCCAGAGGTGAGGTAGGTGAATTCTGGCTATGCCATCTACATGATAGGCCTCATGGTAATGGCATACATATATTCCAAGTACCTTTTTCTCCATGAATACTGAGACCCTGTTCTAAAGCATAGTACCAGGATTGCAGAATCATTCTACACAAATGCACTTCTTTCAATCATCATTATCTATTAAAAGCTTATGTGCCCATGCATTAAGCAAAAATAGCACCTAATAGGTACATTCCAAACTTGAATATATAGGAATGTGAATTTTGTTCCTATGCTTAGGAAATTTAACAAATTTTGTTGGTTACAGAAACTATTTTAGGAGACTGACAGGATTAGCACTCACTGGACCAGTAAGAAGTGTCTTCAGCTCTGCTGATCATATGCCAGGCTCCTACTGAAACATTTCCTATTCAAATAATTCAAATAATAACGTTGTGAAGGATAAACTCAAATCAGTGGAAGCATTTGACAGAGGGCTGGCAATCAGTGTCCTTTGTTATATAGCTGGATAGAAGGTAGCTAACAGCAGAGGTAGTGGTAGCACCTTCAAGACCAGGAAGCAGTCTGAAATAGCACAAAATCAATCAAGTAAGGACAAGTCTCACACCATGAGGTGTCTTCCAGTTGTTTCCATTTCAAATGAAGGCATACAGGTGAATGAAAAGCCTTGGCTAGCTGGTGCAATGATAGCCAAGAGAATTCAGAATTCTCACTGAAGTGCAGTTCTCAACCATTGTCTTGGGGTCAGAGATCAGAAATATGCATTCTTCAGTCTGCCAACTGTTCTCCTTTGTACTGTGGTTTGAATGGACCAGAAGATTGCTGAACATCTACATCATACTTCTTTATTCTGAGGTCACTCAGGTGTACAGTGTTATATGCTGATAAAAGCATCCACAAAATCAAACTCCATACGCAGCAGAGTCTGTTTCTTTCCTCCCAGAATTAACAAGGTCTAAACATTGCTACCACCGGCTGAATTTGGAAAAGGTTAGTTTCTAATTGGAGGAAACCATGTTTCTAGTATGAATCTGACTAAGCATTACAATTACATTCAGAAGCCTTGCTCTGTGGCCTGTGCAGGCAGACAAGACAGGGCCTTTTTTGGTAATGGCATCTAACTGTATAATTAAACTCTGTAATGAGTTTTGCCAGGCTTCTTCCTTTTGATGTTTATGTGGACTCTAAGACACTAACAGCAATCTATCTCAGCAAGTCTTTGAGTTTGATGGTTGCTGCTTTTGCTTCTTTCAAGTGATTTACATGTTTTGGATCAGTTATGTTAGTTTTATCCATGTTTTCATTGGGATACTTTATTGATATTTAGACATCTACAGTTTATGGTGGAGTTTTAACCAGAGGGCAAATATAAATAAAAGTAGGAATACATATGTCAAACCAAATTAAACAACTATATTTCAAGATACAGCATTTAAAAGTTTGAGTTGTTCTACTGTTCTAATAAAGGAACTCAAGAAACTGCCCTTTAATGAGTCAGAGCATTGTTTAATCTAACTCAGTATTGTCAGCACTGACTGAGAGCAACTTCAGGTTTCAGAGAAAAGTTTTTTCCCCACCCTACCTAAAGATGAAGCGAGGACCTTCGGCATGCAAACTCTTAGTTCTACCACTGAGCTATGGCCCTAGTAATTAGCATTATTTTATTTATTTATTTATTTATTAAAACATTTTTATGCCGCCCCATTCGCCGAAGCCTCGGGGCAGCTCACAACAATAAATAAAAGTAATTATAATACAAATTACAATAAATATAAACTGCAAGCTGATTTAAATGTCAGGCACATCCTAATATCTATCTCATAGAGCTTATGTATGACTGACACCACATACATGTACCTTTTCAAAAGTGCATCAGATGGTTTCCTCTGCATGGTTTGGTCACAAGTTTTACTATTTCCTGAATTCTGGACGCATGCATTTATAACTCCTAGGTGAAAAGATACTAAACATTAAAAATACAAAACATTTTGTACATAGAATCCAAATATAGCTTTAATATGACTGACAAATCCATACAGGTTTTAGTATTAGACCGGATTACTGTAACACGCTCTACGTGGGGCTGCCCTTTAAGACAGTCTGGATACTTCAGTTGGTTCAGAATAGAGCTGCAAGGATGTTAACAGGTACCGGCAGTTATTCACATATCATGCCAGTCCTCTACCAGTTACACTGGCTGCCAATTGAAGTCTGGGCCCAATTTAAGGTGCTGGTGATGACCTATAAAGCCCTAAATGGCTTGGGTCCTGGTTACCTGAAGGAGCACCTTCTTCCCTATGTGCCCTCCCACCCCTTGAGATCTGAGGCAGAGGCCCTTCTTCAGGAGCCCTCCTTGAAAGAGGTTAGGAGGGTGGCTACCCAGAGGACGGCCTTCTCTGTGGTGGCACCCCAACTGTGAAACCTGCTCCCCAGAGAGGTTTGCCTGGTGCCAATGTTTTTTTCTTTTCGGCGCCAGGTGAAAACCTTTTTATTTTCCCACTATTTTAATGTTGGTTTTCACTGGGATTTTTATCTCGACTTGCTGGATGCTGTGTTTGTTTTATTTTATTTGCTCCTTATTGTAAAAGCCATCCCAAGAAGTCAGTGGTGGACACGGTACAAAAGTTTTAAATAAATAAATATTTGAAGCAAAAGTGTATCAATATAATGGTTGGGAAAATAGGTATAAAATGGTTGAATATAAATTGCTTATTTAATTAAATACATTTTATTAAAAAGGACTACTCTTGCTAGTTTATATGCATATGTTTCAGCAAACCTCCAGTTTCATAAATTCTTAAATATATACCTGTGTACTGTTATTCATTTTGATAAGTGAGCAATCTACTGTGCATTTTAGAAACTACTTTCGTGCTTTTGCCCCTCCCCATGTGAACCACTTTTTAATGCTTCATTAATAATCACTGGGTTTTTAGGATTATTTCGCACATGCTGATACTATGGGTTCTGCAGTCAATAAACCTGGTTGTTTATACTGGAAATGATTGCTTTACCTGCATTTTTCAGTTGCTTTACCTGAATTCTTAGTTTTCTCTGTATCAGAAATAAAAGTGCTGGTATGTATTAAGCTCCCATCATTATAATCATCCCAAACCTCATTTCCTAATTCAAAGCTCACATTCAAAGATTCTGAAAATAGAGAGTGGCTTTTATCTGTATCAGTCAAGTTGCCTGTTAAAGATTCTCCAAGATTTTTGTTTGAAATCATTGTCCGACAGCATTTTTCTTTTAAAGTTGCAGACTGTTTGCTAACAAAGAAACCTACAATTGAGCATAATGGTAATAACAGTGAAATAGCAGCATCATTTTTACAATAGTATTCTTTTTTTAAAAAAATCTCTAAGGAATTTGTTTAATTTATACTAGAAGGCAAATGTTGTGTCTTCAGTACTATCAAACATTTGTAACAGAAAGAATTATCATTCTAGGTCCCTGCCACTTCATTCCATGCTTATAAAATCTATTCTATCTGCATTTCATAGACTCATAGAATAGTAGAGTTGAAACAGGCCTATAAGGCCATCAAGTCTAACCCCCTATTTAGTGCAGGACTTCAGGTTAAAGTATCCCTGAAGATGGTTGTCCAATTGGCTCTTGAATGTCTCCAATGTGAAAAATCACATGACAGCCCTAGGTCATTGATTCCAATAGCATAGTAATCCAACAGTCAGCTTCCCCTGATGTCCAGCTGGAAACTGGCTTCCTACAACTTGAGCCCATTAGTCTGTATATTG
The DNA here is from genome assembly GCF_004798865.1 of Varanus komodoensis. Taxonomy (NCBI): domain Eukaryota; kingdom Metazoa; phylum Chordata; class Lepidosauria; order Squamata; family Varanidae; genus Varanus; species Varanus komodoensis. The sequence goes on from NW_025335641.1 coordinate 7,419,151, forward strand.
CACTCTGACATGATTGAAACATAGAAACATAGAAACAGAGTGAGTCAGAAGGGGTCTCCAGGGCCATCTAGTCTGACCCCCGGCTCCAGCCGGCACCGCTCACAACATGCCCACCATGTGCATGTCCTGCCTATCTTTGAACACCCTCACCGATGGGGCCTCAACGACCTCTCGTGGAAGCCCATTCCACACCCTCAGGGTCCTGACTGTCAGGAAGTGCTTCCTGGCATCTAAATGGAACCTTGGTTCCCTGAGCTTCTCTCCATTGAAGCGCATCCTGCCTTCCTCTGAAGGGGAGAACAGGTCTCTACCCATCTCCGTGTGACATGCCCTCACATACCTGTATGTCACCAACATATCACCTCTGAGCCTCCTCTTCTCCAGGCTGAAGAGACCCAGTTCCCTCAGTCTCGCCTCATACCCCATCCCCTGCAAACTGGCCACCAACCTTGTGGCCCTACGCTGCACTGACTCTAACCTGGCTATATCCTTTCTGTAATGAGGAGCCAAAACTGAGCACGATACTCCAGTTGTGGGCACTCCAGAGTCGTACAGAGTGGTAGTAATACCTCTCTCAATCTAGAAGCCACACTTCTGGCTATGCAACCAAGGGTGGCATTCGCCCTCTTCACCACCGCATCACACTGCTGACTCATGTTTACCCTGCAGTCAACCAGTACCGAGGTCCTTTTCACAAGCGCTGCTCTCCAGGCACTTGTCACCTAACCTGTACTTATGACAACTATTCCTATGCCCCAAGTGCAAGACCTTGCACTTATCCACATTGAACGCCATCCTGTTGTCTCCTGCCCACTTCCTTAATCTGTCCAGATCCTTTTGGATCTGGAGTACCTGCTCCTCAGTTGTGGCCACTGCTCCAGTTTTAGTATCGTCTGTGAATTTGATCAGCAGACTGTTCACCCCTTCTTCCATGTCATTTATGAAAAGATTAAACAGGATCAGCTCCAGGACCGAGCCCTAGGGGACCCCGCTTGTCACTGGCCACCATCCTGATGATTCCCCACTAATGGTTACCCTCTGCTTTCAGTCAGTCAACCATGCCCTAATCCACCGGACAGTGCTTTGGTGTATCCCAAAACTTCTCAGTTTCTCCACCAGGATATCATGGGGCACTTTGTCAAAGTTCTTGCTGAAATCCAGGTAAACCACATCCACTACATCCCTTCCATCTAGCCATCTCGAAACCTTGTCATAGAATTCCACAAGGCTTGTCTGGCAGGATCTGTTTTTTGTGGAAGCAGTGTTGTGTGGCTGTCAGTCTCCCTTCCCTATCTAGCACCACTAGATTTCTCTCTATTATGAGCCTTTCCATTGTTTTTCCTACAATGGACGTAAGGCTAACAGGTCTGTAATTCCCCATGTCCCTTCTACTACCCTTTTTGAAAACTGGGACCACTGATGCCACCCTCCAGTCCTCTGGAACTTCACCCGTTCTCCACAAGGCCTCAAAAATGGAGGCCAGCAGGTGTAAGAGAACCCCTGCTAACTCTCTAAGTACTCTCGGGTGTAACCCGTCAGGGCCTGGCGCCTTTGTAATGTCCAATGCCCTGAGGAGCCCCTCAACTTCTAGCGGAGTGACTCTAATCTGTGCCCCTAAGTCCCTGGCCTCATCTAATCTCTTATGCGGATCTTCCCTGTCCAGCTTTGGGGAGAACACAGAGACAAAATAGTCATTTAGCCTGTTCCCTCATATCAGTCACTGGATCTCCTTCCTGGCCCTTCTCTGTGTAGCAGCCTTTCAGGTATTTTAAAAGTGCTACCATTATCTCTCTTTTCTCCAGGCTAAGCATACCCAGTTCTTTCACTCTTTCCTCAGAGGGCTTTGTTTCCAGACTGATGATCATCCTAATCACTCTCCTCTGAACCTCTTCCAGCTTATCTACATCTTTCTTGAAGTGAGGTGCCCAGAACTGCACATACTACATAATAAATGGAGCCTATTTAATGACAAATTGAAGGGAACTGGTACTTTACATGATTTGGAAACTACACTTCTATTCATGCAGACCCAAAGACTTTTGCTTTTTTTGCAGTCATATCACATTGTTGGCTCATATTTATACAGCAATTCCAAGATCCTTCTCACTTGTACTGTTGAGCCAAGTACTCCCCTTTCTGTAATTGTGCATTTGATTCCTTTTCCTAAGTACAGAACTTAGCATTTGACCCTATTTAATTTCATTCTGGTTATTTCAGCCCAGTGCTCCAGTCTATCATGATCATATCAAATTTTGAATTATACAATCTTTAATTACCAGATACAGATCTTAATCATTCAAAACAACGATGATGATAAAAAAATTAACTTGCAAATTAAGTACATCAGTATAATCCAACATATTATTTAGTTTCAGTATCAAACATTTTGGCTTACCTCTTGAGTGTAGACATTCATGGCCCTGATTCAGATAGGGGTTGTAGTAGTTTGGGAGGGGGGTTCAAGCTTTCCTACTTGTGAGCGGAGCCGGCTGGTGCCGGAGGTCAGACTAGATGGCCCGGGAGACCCCTTCTGACTCGCTCTGTTTCTATGTTTCTATGTTACTCCCCTTTTCATCCTGAAATCCCAACCTCCCTCTATAAAGGGGGATTGAAAAAAATAAGAAAATACACATCCCACTTGAATCAGTTAGGTTTTTTTAAACCCACAGTGGTGATGGTAGTAGCTTCAGGATGAATATTGGGGAAGGGCAAATTTAAATCTCCCTTCTCCTGAATCCCCAATTGGTTCCAATCCAAATCAGGTTCATGCTTGGTTACACTCAAATAAGTAAACCAATCATACCTATCTCTGTTCTGCAAGATTGGCAGAAAACTTAGTTTGCCCCTCAGAATCTACAAATGTGCTTAAGTACAAGGACATAGTCACCCTAAGATTCCCTTGATATCATTCCAAGACAAAGAAAAGGCTTTTTAAAGGTGGTGATATATAATGGTAATTTACGTCCCACTGATCTGATTGAAATCAGTTATGCAGAGGAAACTCATTGTACTGAACAGCACAACATATCTACTCAGAAGTAAGTTCCACTGAGTTCAGTGAAGCATAGTCTCTGGAAATATGATATAGAATTGTAGTCTGAAGTGTTTCAGTTTGATTAGATTGAGGCTTAAGAGAGTAAACCTCAGACAACATGAAAAGCTTCATATTCTCTTTGTACCTTCTGATTCCAACGGAAATTTTTCATGAACACCAAGATCATTCTCCTCTAACAATGAAGTGCACTCAGAATGTTGTACACACCTTGACCTTTATAAAAGAGAACAGCAGGAGCAAGTTGAACATTAAAACTAACCTTATACAGAAAACAAAATTGTGTTAGCTAATAGTAAAGGATTAAACAACTAAACTGAATAATGGATGGTTGCCACTATTACAGTAGTACAGTACCTTTGCAATCTTGGAAGAAAACTTTTAGGAGCATAACCAAATTGTTTAAGATTCACCTTTTGAGTTTTATTCAACATCTGCATCTAAAATATAGAAGTTATTAAAATGAATATATATGGTAGGGTAGGTAAGCTAGAATGTGAACACTTGTGACACCTTATCACAAATGAGCAAGTCACATATGACCACTATATTTCTACACTTTATTTAAGGCATGTTTAAGTGGTAAAGAAAGAGTATTTCAAAGATTTAAATGAACAAATTTAGTCAGTGACTTGGAACTATGCAAGCATCGCAGCAAGTTCAGACTGGCTGTAATCTATACTCAGTTAATCATATTGCATTTCATATTTTCAATTATTCAAGCCATTCTTCTCCAGAGAAAAATCTTGCAAGAAGGGGATAACAGTTTTAAATCCACAGATATGTCTAATTCTACCAGGAGGGAAGAATGGATGGCAGTCTCATCAAGGTGCAAACCATTTAGCTTTGAAACCTTATGACAGAGCAAATAGCTTTTCTTCCCAGACTTGCTAACCTGATAAAGAAGTCTTTACTTTGTCTGAGTTTGAATCCTACTGAGCTCCACTGAAAATACAGATATATGTCCTATCTTGCTTTTCTACTCTGTCAAGCCTCCATACTTAAATCAGCCAGTGTTACTATACAAAAAGTTTGATGTTCTCAAATTATTTATAGTACTTCTGCTGCAATACTTAAGCTTCTGCCTAATTCTGGCATTCTATTCTGATCCTAGGTAAGTTTGCTTGGAAATAAGTTCCACTGATTACAATAAAATTTACATCCAAGTTCATTTGTTAGGCAAATTTCTATTGTTGCTGCCACCCTTATTTTTTCTAGGATGTTTCTTAAGCATTTAATATAGTTTTGCCTCCCTGTCCATTTCACAGAAAATGTTCAATCTGCATTATATTTCACTAATAAAATGCTTTAAGTGTAACTATACAGAAATCCTGGAAACAAAGGGAAAGGAGAAAGAAATGCTTGCATATATGCACCTTTAATCGTTTGACTGGGGGAACAGAAGATACCACATTCCGGTTTCTCAAATCAACAAGATATGAAGAAAACACTGACTCTTCCTTAATATCAGATTTCTTTGAAACTCCAATTTTACCTTGAAGAAACATAGTATATGTTTATTTTAAAGTTGTATTCATTTAAAATGATTTTGCCTCAGAAGGTTTATGAAAATAATGTATGAAGGGTGCAATCCTGTGCAAAGTTAGCTAGACATTTCCACATAAACTTGCATAAGGTTGTACCTTAAGTTACAGGAATTTCTGTAACTAGCAGCCCAATTTGCCTCCATTTCTAAGGGCAAGGTTACATGCAGCTACCATTTGTTTCATCCAGATAATGCCGGATCAGTGGCTTGGACCACCATGAGTTGCTCTAATAAAACCAGACTTGCCTTACTTATATTTAAGAATGGTTCCCTTATGCAAATTTTACAACTAGGTTTACTATATATGTTCAAGTCTTTGGTCTTCAGTTAGTAGAAGCTGCATTCAGACAGAGAGATCTGGAGTACTTCGAAACAGAAGATTCCTAGCACTACCAATCAAAAGACACTGACTGGGTTTCCACAAGATGGCAACCCATCTTATGGTGGGTTGGCTTGTCATTTAAACTAGGACTGTTTCCTATAGCATGACTTGTTCTTTGGCTGTAAGCCACACATCCATAGGACAATGGATTGTCATGTCATGAACTGGGGCAGCTGATCTCACTGTGTGTAAAGGGAAACATCATGAGCTACTTGGCATGGGATACCACCAAATGATGGGTGCTCCACCAAGTGCCCAACTGGCAGTGACTCAAACTCCTCTGATGCAGCCATGCTCCCTTTTTCCAGTCAATACTGCTTGTTTTCCATGTTATCCCCCCCCCCACACACACACATTTTTCTTTTCTTAGGGATCACTTTTTGTGATCTCCAAAACAACAACTAATGAGCAAACTTTCAAATTGCCCAAGCAGCACATTGTAGTGGCTGCACTGGTTCACCACCTGACTAAAAAAACAAAAAAGCCATGTACCCATGATTTGTGTAAATGTTATTACTCTTATTCTGCTGATGGACTCTCCTGTCAAAAATACAGGAGGATAGAGCAAAAAACAAATTATAAACAGAGGAATTTGTTGCGCTGCTCGGACAGCTGTTAGTGAAAAGCAAAGCCATGAAGGGCCCTTTCTGATGAAAATGGATGACATGGATATCATCCCCTTCCCAGAAAGATCCTTTCATTTTCAGTGTCATCTGCCTTTTCCACACTTTCCTGAGATTCTCAGTACTTGGGAACATAGAAGAGTGGGAGGCATCCCATTTGCAGGAGCACAGTGTTTTAACAGCTATCAAAACTCAGGCTTCCTTTTAAAATGGGGATTATGACATAGCAAATAATGAGGGGAGGTTGCTTTGTTTTTGATGTGCAAACATGTAGCCATGAAATCCAGTCCAAATTTAAAAACCAGGGGGCTATATGCACCCTTCACTGTGCAGTACTCCGTATGTGAGATTCCTTCCAGCATACCCACTTTCTAAGTATACACAAGTATACAATACTTATGTGCACAGCTACATGTACACATTTCTATCCCTAAAGGATGCACTGGATCATTATTTGAGTTTGCCATTGTAATTCGGATCTTTTATAAGTAGAAGTCACAAAAAGGTAAATGAACTCACAACAGTCATGTCCACACATTTCTTTATTTTTGCAGTGATGGTTGCATTTTCTATTCCCATGCTTTATGCTTTTTTGGCTAGAAGTGATTTCTAAAGTAATAGAAATATAGAGGCTTAAAAACTGATACATGGAGAGAAAAATTAACCAACTTTCAGAACAATCTTATACATTTATTATTTATTTATTTATCAAAAGCTTTTGTATGCCATCCTATTATACCAAAAGCTCAGGACAGCTTAAAATTTATTTTTACAGAAATTATTTAATTCTGTACACATCTGTACAGAATTATTTCCTACTGAGTACTGTGGAGCCTACTCCTAGGTAAATGGGTACAGGATTGCAGTTTTGTTGATGATTTTCTATGTATGTTTTACATTCTTACATATTGCATTACCCACATGAAAACTCCAGATATCATTTGAAAACTTGAACATGCAAAACTACAACCATGTACCTGTCATGATGTGTCTTTTTAAAAAATTCAGCTTGTTGTATCCAGTTCACATTTATGCAACAATCAAACTAGGATTTGCCTTTGAGCACATACTCATCTATAGCCTATCTTGGCACTCAGATCCAATTATTTAGTAGGGAACATTGCTTACCTTTAAAACTTGCTGCTGGTGATTCTGCTAAGAGACTTTGATAACTATCAGATAAACATTTGCCTTGTAATTTTCCATATGTGCTAATTTGATCTCCAAATGCCTTTGGTTCTAGGTAAATGGCTTTATATTGTTGATGAATATCTAGACCAACTGTTGTAGAAAGATAGGCACTTAGCTTTACAAATATATCTGCAACATGTATACAAATGCACTCCCTTAATGAATATGAAATAGATTTTTTTAACCAACAGGATTCTATAACCTAAGTGCAAAGGTCAGCTAAGTCAAACCACTGACTCACAATACTTGACAGCTGCTTTCCTGATTCTCAAGGAAGAATCCTTTCCATCACCTGCAAACTGATCTTAGTAAGTGGGAAAGGAAGAGACTGAACCTAGGCTCTTCTACATGTAAAAACAGCTTAATATTTTCACTAGCACCCTCCTTCCTGTCCCCTTCCCGTCCCCTTCCCCCAGCTTCACCATGGCTAGAAATGTTCTCCAAAAGATAAACCTATTTTGAGTGCCCTTAATTATAACATGTCTCAAAAGTTGATAGATGAACAATTTTTGTCTAAAATATTTTGGAAAGAGGAGTATATTGTATTAAACAGTAAAAAGTGATTGAGAATCCTCATCTATAAGGTGAACAGATACCCTGCAATTCTCAGACTTCCTAGATTCTGTCACTTTCTCCCAGCTTTTCTGTCCTTAAAAAAACACAGCTATATATTTGCCACCCTTGCTGGTACACATACAAACCAGCCTGGATTTGGAAGCCATTTGCCATAATTCCCAGTTTGCACATAACAGGACGCTGTGGTTAACTGTAGCTTCCTGGTTTCTTTCCCCACTTTTTGAAGACAGGGACAAAGTGGCAACAAAGATAATGAATATGGGTGCATGGGGTATGTACATATCATGGCAGGTTAAGCCAGGATTTTATCATCCCACTGCAGCCAAAATAACTGTATCCAATGTCTATTTATGCCATTAATAAACTGTTTCAAAGCATTAATATCTTGTCATGTATAAGAATGTATTAAATGCTGCATTTATGCATTAAAATGTTTGCATATTAAATAATACAAATTCTTTCTTTTTAATTCTTCAACTCCGTTTTTCAGGCACTTAACTGGAACACCAAATTGGAACTTTAATTTTTGAGGATTACATTCCCTTTATTAATCAGGTTATATTATTCAATTTAGCTTTTGTTGGCTTTTTAAAAATATAGTATACCATCCAACACAAAGCTTCAGCAATGCTAATATAAAAACTGCCTTTTTTACTTGTTACTCCCCAATCACAATCTAATAAAGAATCTTTATATTTCACTTCAGTATGGAAATAGATCTGGGTAACAGCTGGATTTCATATTTGCAAAAATAGATATCAGCCACAGTGACTTGGTTTGCACAATACAACAACTCATACTGGTATGTCAAATATGTTTCAGAAAAGCTTCTTGAGTTACCCAGTCTGGCACAGGATAGGATAGTAAGGGTGCTTACTTATAACTCTCATCTGTGCACTCACATATGGGCTGTGTACCTCTGCAGGGCCTGTTTTGAGAAGATTTTCCTAGCTAAACTCATTTCGGCAGGAGCCTTGCCTGCCTCCACCCCCGCCCCCCAGTATATATAGCTCCCACCATTTTCCCCAGCTCTCATGAAAGACCTTTTGGCATTGGAACCTGGAAGGAAGGCTGGTAATGGCCCAACCTGTCCCAACAGGTCCTGAGGGAAAAGTCCCAGTAACACATTGCAATGTACCACAGATGTATATATACACACGCAGGTGCTTCTCAAGTATGTGAGGGCAGGGAGGGACAAGAACCTCTTCACAAGACAAATATAGATGAATTGTGCTGAAAAGGTCCCTGGGATGTGTTCTGGGAGCAAGTGGGAGGATGAAAGGGAAAACAAACAATGGCAAGCCTGTGTTGACAGCAGCATGACTTAGTAAGCAATTAACCAGCCCACCATGACTTGTTTCCAGCATGGCTCATCACAACAAATGAACAGGCCCATGACTTGTTTCCTGCAATCTTGGACTCAACCTAAACCCTATATAAAACCAAGTGGATCATAAAACAATTATGTCTGATATCTTCTACATTCCATCTAAATGAGTGAATAAATACAGATTTAATGGCTAGAACATCAAGCCAGCTTGTTCTTTTCTCTCTCTGCTTTGCTTAATATCCAGCATGTTTGCAGAAGTCACTTTTTGTGCCAGTATGCTTTGTCCTAATAAAAGTATTGCCCAGCCATGAATTTTGTATTTTTTTAAAGGAACCAACATAGTTTGTTGTAGAACAGACATCACTCCAAATTCAGCAGCTGAAATAAAACATCATGGGCATTTACTAAGAGCACACAGATGGGTGACTCAGATTAACAGTCTATCCAAAATGAAACCAGACATTTAGATTGTAAAAACTTTTCAAGTTGTTTTTAAGACCTAATCGAATAAATTAACTTACCATATTCAGAACTGATTAGATTTATGCTAAGCTCATCAGATTTAACAGCTCTTCTCACTTCAACCTTTTTAGTCCAATTTCCAGTTTTCAGTAAAGTAGAATCCCTAAAATAACATATTAAATATCAATACACAAATATTAAATATACATTAACATGCAACTTTTAAAGTTTCAAACTTGAATATACTCACATAATCTTTTGCTTAAAAACCACTTGATTATCATTGTCTCCTATTATTAAGGTTACATAGTGAGAATCTGGTGAAGTTCTCTTTGTCTGCAGCTGTTCAAAGTTGGTTAATATGATTGTCACTAGGATTTCAGCCACTGTGTCATTGTGTTTTGCCAGCTTGAAAATTAAATTACATATTAAAATAATGCTAGTTTTTAATGCATTACATGCTATAATACAGACAGACTCATTTTGCATATATCAGTAGGACTTGAATGTATCATCTTGGGTTTGCGCACTTCCCTCTTTCCTCTCCTCCTCCAGCATAACCACAAAAGGAGATTTGGAAATTATTACTTCTTTTATATATATATATCTACTGTTTGTAGATATATGAATGATACTATGGTTAAATTTATACTATGGTTTAGGGCATGGGTCCTCAAACGGGCTGGATCCGGCCCACCATGCCCATTTATCCAGTCCCTCAGAGTGTTTGGACTCACGTGCATGCAGGCACATGGCAAGGCGCTAGCTTGCTCCTGCGGATATTGTTTTGGACTTGCTCAGAGAAAACAGCCTCTGCACAGCGAGCTGACACCTCGACATGTGCATGCCCAGCGGCAGCTTGCTTGTGTGGAGATCATTTTGGACTTGCTCAGCAAAAAGGATCTCCTCATGAGCAAGCCACTGGCTCGCAGTGCACATGCCTGCTGGCGGCTTGCTCGCGAGGAGATCGTTTTGGACTCTTGGAGAAAACATTCTCCGCACGACCAAGCTGCTGCCTCGGCCACGCACCCCCAGCCCCTTACTGGCCTGCACCCCCCCGCCAGCACCACCTTGGCAGCCCACACCCCCTCCCCCGCCAGCACCTTTCAACTGGCCCCTGTTGAAAAAGTTTGAGGACCCCTGGTTTAGGGAACGAAACTGACTTAAAACTATGGTTTCTGATTTTGGCTTGTTCTTTTAAACCAGATAGGCAATTTGTAGGCCAAAACACCTAGAGGTACAAAAGTTTCCCACCCATCTCTTAAGCTACACTTAAGACAAACAACAGCATTGGGTCCATACATGACAACAAACTGTAGTTAAGTGACTGCAGAAAAACTTCTTGACCCTGCAAAGGGAGGATGTCGTATTCTCTGGCCTCAGTCTCCTTCAAGCTCAGGAAAAGACATAGATGAGAGGGAGATACTTTTTGCAGAGTCATTGTACCCCACTCCAGACCTTCCAGATCAGTACATATCATTTTAAACACCTATTGTACTGTCCCATATTGTTCCATGCCATAAGAATCAATGGCTGCAGAACTGGGAAGGGCTCTTTAAGACTGACCAGCCCTCAGAAGACCTTTACTTCTTGCTTAGGTAACAGTTCTCTCTGTCACAATGCTCTGCCCGGGTCCTTACTTTGACTCTGCCCTACCAATACATGTCTTGCTATTTAGCTTCCTGCTGTGAGCCTCAGGGAAGAAGGGAGGGGAGATCATGAGACACACATATGTTAATGGGTTAGCAGTATTATGGTTTAAGGACACATAAGACATGCTGCAGAATTGAGCTCACTGTAAAGCATTTCCACCACTTCTTTTCCACAGGCTTTGTCACCAGCAACATCAAAAACAGCTGGAGCACTCCATACCTGTTCTTGGATGGTGTTTAGCGAAGCAAGTCCTTGTGAAAGAGCTGTTAAGCTCTCTACAAGCTTACAGTGCCTAGGGACACTGTGAAGGAAATTACACCTTTGACATTGTGACTTAAAATGGAAGGTTAGGGTACTGAGTCACCCATCAATCTGCTCATGAAACAGGTCCACTCCAGCCAACCATTCCAGGTGGGCTGCTATCTGCCTAAATTAAAGTAGGTCTACCTATAAGACTTTTGTACTTCTTTCTGCACTGTTCCTTCTTTGTAAATGCTATGATATGAAAAGAGCAGCACAAGCAGATTCAAGAGCAAATGAAAGATTATTTGGGGAAAAAGCACAATGGTTGAAAGCTTTGCACAGGTCTTCATGTCTCAAGCTTATTTTCCCAATTTGTAATTAAAAGACTTTCTGTATGGCTATCAGTTACTGCCCCTTCTCATTTATATTTGGTTCCTAAGAAAGAGCAGATTGCTTACCTGTAACTGATGTTCTTTGAATGGCCATCTGTGCAGTCACACATATGAGTTCTGTGCCCGCGCAGTGCCTTTGGCCGGAAGATTAACAGCTAACGGTTTTGGCGGGAAACTCCGCTCCCCTCCTCCCTAGTATTATATAAGGAGCGGAGTATCCGCCATTTTCCAGTCTTTGAAAGACCAGATGTTCGCTCCCTTAATAAAGTTATTGTCAGTATGGAAAAAACTAAAACTCCAGTGGTACAACAAACAGCTAGAGAGATCCTAGCATCAAAGAGAAGAAAGTCGGACCACCCATGACACCAAGTGGGGTCAGTGGGTGGGTTGTGTGACTGCACAGATGGCCACTCGAAGAACATCAGTTACAGGTAAGCAACCTGCTCTTCTTCGTCGTGGCCTCTGTGCATCACACATATGGGTAGAATAACAAGCTTACCCAAACTGGAGGAGGGAGGTGTCATCAACGAAGAATAGAAAAAAGAACAGCCCTGCCAAAAGAGCAATCTCGTCTGGCACGAACATCTAGTCTATAGTGTCTGGCAAAGGTACACGGGTTAGCCCAAGTGGCAGCTCTGCAGACGTCTTCCATCGGGACTCCCAATGCAAAGGCTGAGGAAGCAGCAACAGCCCTGGTAGAGTGACCTCTTGGAGTAGATGGTAAGTCCAATTTAGCCAACTGGTAAGAAAGAGCAATTGTATTTACTATCCATTTCGAAAGTCATTGGGAAGTAACCGGATAGCCCCGGTTGTGGTCCAAGTATTTAACAAAAAGTCTGTTAGAGTGCCAAACAGACTCAGTCCTGGACCTGTAAAAAGCTAGGCAACGACGAATATCCAGCATATGCAGGGACCTCTCTATCGGATTCGAAGGAGCCGGAAAGAATGCCGGTAAAACGATATCTTGATGCATGTGGAACGAAGTAGTGATCTTAGGAAGAAAGGACGGGTCTAGCTATAGAACTACCTTTTCCTTATGAAAATTCAGAAAAAGAGGGTCTACCCTAAGGGCACAAAGTTCAGAAGATCTACGGGCTGAAGTAACTGCTACGAGGAAAGCCGTCTTCCAGGAGACAAGGCGTAGATCAATTGTCGCCATGGGCTCAGAAGGGGGTCGTGTCAGTGCCTGTAAAACTACTGAAAGGCGCCAAGTGGGCATCAGTGGCCTGATTGTTGGATGGAGGTTACCAAGCCCTCTCAAAAATCTTTTAATCAAAGGTTGAGAAAAAATAGAGAAACCTTGTACAGCTCCACGGTAATAAGAAATTGCTGTCGTATATACTTTTATGGAAGAAGGTTTAAGTCCAGACTGATGCAATTCGAAAAGGAATGGAACAATCTGCTGTACCGATGCCGATGACACTGGAAATGAGTGAGATTTGGCAAAGCTAGAGAATCTACGCCATTTTGCTGCATACGACTTTCTAGTGGATGGCCTTAATGCAGAGTTGAGAATATATTGCAGATCTGGATGTAAGGTTTGTGAGGCAGAGGTAATAGGGATTGCAGGTGGCGTCGACACCGGTGCAGCACATACAGTTATCAGATTCACCAGGCAGTCAGTTTCAGCGACAACAGGTCTGGGTGTCAGATCGTGCCTTCCTTCTGGGTAATGAGATAAGAAAGTAGAGGGAGTTGAAGAAAATCCTCCTGAGAGATACGAAGGAGAGTTGAGAACCATGGCTGGCATGGCCACCAGGGGGTTATCAGTAACCCCCTGTGGTCCCTTCATGAATAATCTTCGCCAACACTCTCATGATGAGGGGAATCGGTGGGAAAGTGTAAAAGGTCATGTCGTTCCAGGGAATCATGAAAGCATCCCCGGACGACCCCTGTCCTATCCCCGCTCTGGAGCAATAGTTCACGCACACCCTGTTCTGTCGGGTGGCAAGCAGGTCTATGTCTGGTGGACCCCAGAGGTGAACAGTCTGTCGTGAATCCGACAGCAGTGAATCCGAATATGTCGCGGTCACACGAATGGGAACTGGACCCTAAGGGCCCTCGACTGCAGGGCTTTGAAAACAGCAAGAAGTTCCAGGAAGTTGCTGTGGTTCCTGGAATCCCGGTGACTCCAAACCCCCTGGGTGCGGAGGTCATAGCAAATGGCTTCCCATCCCAGAAGAGACACGTCAGTACGAGAGTCACTGTAGGGTACCGAGGTCGAAATGGGACGCCGACGTTTAAATTGGCTGGTTCTGTCCACCATAATAGGGACTGTAGAACGGAGGACGGGAGCCGAATCCATTTGGTAGGTAGATCTCTCTGTGGTCGGAACATCCCATTGAAGAATAACTGAAGAGGACGTAGTCGGAGTTTGGCATGCGGAACCACGGCGATGGATGCCGCCATGTGTCCAACAGGCTTTGAATAGATCGGGCAGGAACAGTCCCTTCTCGTTGAATCCGAGAGATGCACCGAGTGATAGCATGTTGTCTGTCTTGAGGAAGAAAGGCTCTTGTCACCGTAGAATTCAGCCGGGCTCCGATAAAGTTGATTGACTGTATAGGGAGAAGAAAAGACTTCTGTTGATTAATGCATAGTCCAAGGTCTTGTAATAGAGCACAAGTAGTATCAACAGCAGAAGAAAGTCCTCCTTTAGTCTCGGAAACCAACAACCAATCATCAAGATATGGGTATATCCGAATTCCACGTAGTCGAAGGTGTGCGCAGACAGGAGCCATACACTTCGTAAAAACTCTTGGTGCAGTGGCTAATCCAAACAGTGACACCTTGAATTCGTAGATTTCAGAGGCTACCGCAAAACGAAGGAAGTGCCTATGATGTTGATGTATTGAAATATGAAAACAGGCATCCTTAAAATCCAGCGACGCGAACCAATCCCCTCTCCCCAGCAACGGAAGGATATTTTGGAGCGTGGTCATCCGAAACTTCTTTGGTGTTATGAATCTATTGAGAGCTCTCAAGTCCAATATTGGTCGGAGACCCCCATCTCGTTTCGGGACCATAAAATATCTGGAATAGAATCTGTGGAGTCCTTCCGATAATGATAAGCGACGAACAGCTCCTTTAGCAAGGAGTTGGAGAATTTCGTCCAACAGTACTGATGAGGTCGGTGTAAACCGGATAGGATTCGGTGATGGAACAACGTCAAATTCAATTCTATATCTGTGCTGGATGATGCATCAGTCAGATGTAATGAACTTCCAAGTGGGGAGCCGACTTTTCAGCCGGTCCCCAAATGAGAGAGGGGAGGGTGAAATCAGGAGGAGAGGAAAGGCTTGCTCGCCCCATCAGTGCTGACGCCTATCCCCATCAAAGTGGTGGCGGCCTTGCTGGAAGCGCTGGGACGGTTGCTGTCTGCGGCGTTGTTGGCGTTGGTGTGGTTGTTGTTGCCAAGGCTGGTATTGTTGGCGGTATTGCGGACAGGACCATGACCACTTACGGCGAGGCTGAGATTGCAGTTCCATACGACGGGCCATCATTCTGGATTCGTGGATCTTTTTTAATTTGCTATCCATCTTCACATTGAAGAGACCGGATCCGTCGAACGGCATCTCCTCAATTCTCAGCTTCATTTCTTCTGGGAAGTTGCAATTACGCAACCAGGCGTGTCTGCAGACAGAAATGGCACCGACGAGCATCTACATGGTGCCTGACTATAGAAAGTTGTTGCACCGCCACTTGCATAGCTTCCTTAACAAAGGTTTTTGCCAGCTCTCCCTGGTTGCCTGGGAAGGTGGCAATGATACTATCTAGGCGCTGCATGAGGAAATATTGATAGCGCGCCAAGGTCGCCTTGTAATTTGAAATCCGTAATCCGAGGCCAGAAGCCGCGTGTACCCAGCGCGTGAGGGAGTCAATTTTTGTTCCCTCCTTATCGTGAGGCAAGGTGTGTCCATGTGCTTCCCAGCCCTGAGAAGATTCCACAACAACCGAGTTCGGCTTGGGGTGGCGGAGGAGGAACGAATTTATATTTCGTTCATATTTACGTGAAGTCGGTTGTGGATGGGCCAGGAGGTCCCATGGTTGAGTCATCGCCTGCCATAGAGTTGTTATAAACGGTAAGGCGATAGAGGTGGATTGTTTGCCCCTGACCACATCATAAAAACAGTCAGTGCTCAGTCCCGGTTGTTGGTGGGCTTCAATGTCAAGCGACTTCACCAGCCTGGCCATTAGCTCGGTGAAGGAGATGTACGGTTCTTCAGGTGACCCCGGGCCTTGCGAAATAACCACTGCATCTGGCGAAGTCGAGTCAGCATCGGATTTGTCTGATTCCATCCAGGAAGGAGGTGGGGCACTGGAAGAGGAACCTCCTGGTAAGCCCGATCTGCCGCTCTCTCTAGATGGGGCGCTCAGGGTGTCTCTGGGTGTAGAATGAAAATGATCCCGAGGAGCTGGTGGCAAGGATCGCCCTCTGGAAACCAGATAATAGCCCACGGATTGGTACTCTTCCCGTCTCGGAGCGGAGGAGTATTGGGATTGGTACCAGTCATCGGATCTGGCATCCAAAGAACAGTTCCTATAGCTTCTTGGAGGAGAGATGGCGATGTCGGTATCCAGAGGGACGGGTGGCATTGGTGTTGGAGACCGAGCTCTTGGTGGAGAATCTCTTATTTCACCATCCGAGATCAAACCACGCCGTGGGTCCTGAAGTAGTTTGGCTGCCGGTCAGTGTGGTGAGCCTGGTGGAGTGACCCTCATAGCCACCTGGATGGTTGGGACTGAGGGGGTCGGTTCCGTGACCGGATTCGGAATCGAGGAGGTCGCCGAACCCGAGTGCCGATGCTTTGTATGCTCAGGATTCCTCAGTTTCTTAACCAGCTTGCCAGCCTTATCTTTTTTGGCCTTCTTATGCACAGGATGCTTTTCCGGGTCACTGTGCTTCCTCTTCTCCTTTTGTTTCCTTGGTAGGGAAACAGGCTGATCGGCCATACTAGAAGCACCTTCTTCAGAAGGGCGTGAGGGTGAAGCAATGGAGGAAGAGGCTGGGTGCTGCGGCAGATTGGCCAAAGTTGGACGGCCTTCAAGTGGAGCCACAGTTGTGGGAGGCTTAGCCACCAGCTGGTCCGATTGGAGGAGAGCCTGGTCCCACAAGAGTTTGCGGAGGCGGTTCTCCCGATTCTTCCTCGCCTGTTTGGAGAAGGCCAAGCAGTGGCAGCATTTATCTGTTCTGTGGCCTTCCCCCAGGCAAAGGAGGCACAGGTCATGTGGATCCGCAGTGGGCATTTTAGAGCCACACTTCCCACATTTGAAGAATGACACCCGTTGCACCATCGTAGAAAATGAAAAGAAGGAGATAGTAAAGCGGGAGAATAATATTTTTGGGTTTGTTTTTTTTTTTTAGGAACGAGAGAGAAAAGTGAGAAAGCAAGAACTAAGTGAAATACTAACAGTAACACGAACAAGGGAATACTAACGGTAAGAAAAAGGAAAGTTTTTCAACAAGCGAGAAAGGTAAGTAACGATCTAAGCGAGAGTGAAGTGACACAAGGCACAATGAACGGCGGTCGCAAAGACTGGAAAATGGCAGATACTCCGCTCCTTATATAATACTAGGGGGAGGGGGAGCAGAGTTTCCCACCAAAACCGTTAGCTGTTAATCTTCCGGCCAAAGGCACTGCACAGGCACAGAACCCATATGTGTGATGCACAGAGGCCACGACGAAGAAGCACAATAAACCTATGGATCCTTTGCTTGAGGATGATCTTTGTATTACATCACACATGTAATGAGAGATTGAATGACTGATCTTTCCAGAATGTAGGAAACAAAGTTTTCTTCAAAGATCTTTTACCTGCTTTTGCAAAGCATAATAAAATTAAAATAATGTATTTTGACTAAATAATTTACCTGTTCAACCATAAGCTTGTATTTTGGAAGGTGTGCTACCAGTTCTTTAATTTGATTTCCAAAGGGAGGGTGCCTATTCAAAATCTAAAAATGTAATTTCAGCAATAATTCATATTAATGCAAAATATTCATTAATTTGCACACGTTCAAATATTGTTGTTGTTAGTCACAAAGTCATGCCTGGCCCATCACAACCCCATGGACAACATTCCTCCAGGCTCTCCTGTCCTCCACCATCCCTCGGAGTCCACCCAAGCTCACACCCACTTCCTCAGTGACTCCATCTAGCCACCTCATCCTCTGCCATCCCCTTCCCCTTTTGCCGTCAATTGTTCCATAGCATATGATCTATCTAAGTTTCTGATTATTGCTTCCCATTTCTGCTGATTATGTTGCTTTGATCCACACTCTCTAATTTAATAAATAAAATATGAATAATAGAAAGTACTTGTACTGAAACATGCTACAGGCATAATGAGTCACCCTAACCAGTCCTAATAGTCTGAGGAAACTGTTTCTCCCTGGAGCTTAGACACTCTCAATACGGATTCCATTCTCCCACATCTCAGATATCTTTCTCATGCTATTATTTACACTTGAAGATGTGTGACTTTGGCTACAAATGGACAGGCTTCACATCCTTCTTACTTAATTTATTCATTCATTTATATCCCAGCATTTCTTTCTTTCAAGGAACTCCAAGTGGCTTGTATAATTATTCTCCTCCTCTCACTCTTAACCTCAAACAACCCTGTGAGGTACGTTAGATTGTGAGTCTGTGAAAGGCCCAAAGACACCCAATTAGCTCCATGGCTGAGTGGGGGACTAGAATTCAAATCTCCTCAATACTAGTTCTGCACTTTTAGCCACTGCACCATACTGGCTCACAGTGTGTAAATTCTCTGCAAACAATTACACTATTTTAATTCTGGAATCGTTATTCAAAAGATTAATCAAGGCAATCCTTTATTTTAGGATTTTGTATACTAAGACTACAGACTAAGATTATTAGCATTGTTAAAAGCAAATACTCAGGAGAATAGGAATGCAAATTCCTGTATTAGAAAACAGTGAAGTACAAACACAATAACACATGAATAAATGTTGTAGGTAAGTATTTTTAACACAACTACAACATATACAATTAGAAAATAAGTACCAGTTCAAGCTCCCTTGCATTTATATCTTCTATTTTTTTAAAGGATGTCAGGCCTGCATTCACCATTGCATTTGACAGTGTCATGCCTGTTGAAAATCGAAGGATGTTAAGTGTTTTCTTTTAACAAACTGTATTTCTTAGTAAACAATAATTATTTTCATTAATGGAAAAAATATAGCAAGCACATTATCTTATGTGATACCTACCAATTTTTTCCAATTGTTTGGAGACATATGGTGAGTTTTCCCACAGTCTGCACCTGAAGCACTTTGCTAAAACCAAAGAATTTAATAAAACAAGGAAATTATTTTGACAGGAGGCCAGAAATTCAGATAGCCCTACACAAGGAAACAAAGAGATATTTAAAAAAAAGAAACAGCTTGCATTGCAGATTATTATTAAGTAGTTTAAAAACAAAATTCAAAATTTGACTGTACATTTTGTAACTCTTATGCCGTTTCTGAAAATCTTGCTTATATCTTGAGTCAAGGTGAAATCTTGTATGGGAATACATCCTAGCTGTGCCTGAATAAGACTGGAAAGAAATTACTGAATTATTCAAAATATCACAGAAACAAGATTGTAAAAATGAATAAGAAGCACTACTGGGGGGTGGGGAATTGTGTTCAGAAAAAAAAAAATCTAAAGAAAGGAGAAGAATAAGGAAAGCTCTTGAAAGAATATACCAGGAATTTTATCATTGCCCTTATTTCAAGTATCAAATAAAAAATTGCACAAAATACTTACCAGTTCACTTTCATTTCTCGTGTTTTTATCTTTCCTTCCATTGGATATCTGTACATGAAAAATGCCATATCACTTTTTATTCACTTTGGGTAAAATGCTATATACAACGGTTCTAAAGTCCCAGTGTAAAACAGAGTGACTTTAAGCAGAATCCCATACATGTCTACTCCAAAATAATTTCTGTTTCCTTTCTCTCTACCATATAGTAAAAAAATTGGGACCTTGAATGAACAGAGAAACTCACTAAATACCTTCAGGTACAAATAGAGCAAGTAGAAACTGACACTTTTTACAGAATGTGGTATCCATTTATTGAATTAATTACCACCCAGAAGAATGCACAGCAACCTTCTAAGACATATAGAACTCTGGTGAATGAAAACTTTATCAGATAATTTTGCATATAATGAACAGAGATACTGACAATAAAGCAACTTGTATGTGATGTACACAAATTTTTTACTGCTTGTTGTTACCTTGAAAAATTCAAAAAATTGAAAAGAAAAACACAGCTTATTCCAGGGTAAGTGAATATAAGATTGCAATCATAGGGATTCAAATAGAAGACATTTCCTGCACAGAAAACACTATAATAATATCAACAAAGTGCACACTGATTAATACATGCAATGATATAATCACATCTATTGTGCTGTATTCTCCTGCGAGTTCCTTGGACTGGAAAGAGATCAAACCAGTCAATCTTAAAGGAAATCAACCCTGACTGCTCTTCAGAAGGCCAGATACTGAAGATGAAACTCAAATACTTTGGCCACCAAATGAGAAGGAACAACTCACTGGAGAAGATCCTGATGCTGGGAATGATTAACAGCAAAAGGAGAAGGGGATGGCAGAGGATGAGATGGCTAGATGGAGTCACTGGGGCAGTGAGTGTGAGCTTGGGTGGACTCCGAGGGATGGTGGAGGACAGGAGAGCCTGGAGGAATGTTCTCCATGGGGTCATGATCGGTCGGGCACAACTTTGCAACTAACAACAACAACAATTGTGCTGCATCACATCTGAAATGTCATGAAATTTTTACAATACAGCAAGTGAGATGAAGCCCACCAAGACTCATATGGTTGTGCACTATGGGTTCAGCAATAGTCCTAATGTTACTGCCTGCCTTGTATTGGTGGGGGAAGAAATGGGGTTATTAAGCACCTGACAGGCTGCACTGTTGGGCTCAATGGATTGCAAGCTATATACAGTAGGCTGTCTTAAGTACATGCAAGAGAGAATGCCTACACAGATAGAGCCTAAGAAGAGTTTCCACATGGCCAGACTGCTGCTGGATATTTGATATGTTTGAACAGTGATGTTTGAACAGTGATTCTGAAAAGTGCTAAATCTATGAAAGAGCCAGAATCCAGTCCCCATTGCATGCTATGCCTCCCCTACTACTCAGAAGACTTGGGGATACATTTTGTACTTGAGAAATACAAAGAATCACAGTAAATCCATAATTTCCTTGTTCAGTGATTTCTGCTCTATTAAATGTGGAGCAGCAGCACAGAAAGAAAAGCAGGTTGCTTACCTGTAACTGATGTTCTTCGAGTGGCCATCTGTGCAGTCACACATATGGGTGCTGCGCCTGCGCAGTGCCTTTGGCCGGAAGATTGAAAGCTAACGGTTTTTGGCGGGAAGCTCCGCTCCCCTCCCCCACAGGCTATAAAGAGCGGAGCGTCCGCCATTTGTTCAGTCTTTGACGACCGAATGTGCGCCCCCTTGTGGAAAAATTCTCAGTATGATCGGTACCAAGAAAAAATGGGAAACTTTCGGTACCGATGAATGAGTCCACTCACCGACACCGAGCGGGGCCGGCGGGTGGGTTGTGTGACTGCACAGATGGCCACTCGAAGAACATCAGTTACAGGTAAGCAACCTGCTTTTCTTTGTCGTGGCCTCTGTGCATCACACATATGGGTAGATTAACAAGCTTACCATCAGAGGAGGAGGGAAGGTGTCCTTATTGTAGGACGGAGGAGAGTACAGCTCTACCGAAAGAGCAGTCCCGTCGAGCCCGAACATCGAGACGGTAGTGCCTGGCGAAGGTGCAAGGGTTCGCCCAAGTAGCGGCTCGGCAGACGTCATCGATCGGGACTCCGGATGCGAACGCAGAAGACGTAGCGACAGCTCTAGTAGAATGGCCTCGGGGAACTGTAGGCAGTTCGAGCTTAGCTAACTGGTAGCACAAAGTAATAGTGTGGACTATCCACTTAGGGAGCCTTTGAGGAGTGACTGGGTCGCCCTGATCTCTAGTCGAATATTTAATGAACAGTTTATTGGATCGCCGAATAGACTCCGTTCGCGATCGATAAAAGGCTAAACAACGCCGAACGTCGAGGGAGTGCAAGGATCTTTCCAAGGGATTCGATGGCGATGGAAAAAAGGCAGGCAGTACAATGTCTTGTCCTGTATGGAAAGGTGTAGAGACTTTGGGCAAGAAAGATGGGTCGAGACGTAGAACGACCTTTTCTCTGTGGAAGTTCAGATAAGGGGGGTCGATGCGGAGGGCACAAAGCTCACTAGCTCTCCGGGCTGACGTGATAGCTACAAGGAACGCCGTCTTCCACGAAACTAATCGGAGATCCACAGTCGCCAAAGGTTCAAAGGGGGCCCTCATAAGGGCCTGTAGAACTACAGAAAGGCTCCACGTGGGCATAACCGGTCTAATCAATGGATTGAGGTTATACAGTCCTTTCAAAAATCTCTTTAGAATAGGATGAGAAAACAGGGATGATCCATCGACTAAGCCACGGTAGTAGGCTATTACAGCCGTATACACTTTAATAGAAAACGGCTTCAGTCCGGAGTGATGCAACTCCAGAAGGAACTGAAGAATTTGATCAATTGATGAGACAAGCGGGGAGAACGAATGAGACTCGGCGAAGGCGGAAAACCGCTTCCATTTAGCTGTATATGACTTTCTTGTGGACGGCTTTAGAGCAGCGTCGATAATATGCTGAATCTCAGGGTGCAAGAGCGTTGGATTCGAATTTGACGGGGTTTGAGCCGAACCCGATGGTATAGAGAGATTGTGGCAGTGAGAAGCACCCGCATAGTTGGACTCGAGAATCGGGGCCGAAGCAGTCGAAGTGATTGTTGAAACCGATGAATTAATAGAAGCTGTAGGATTTGAGGGTCTCAAATCCGTCACCGGCCCCAATGGAAGGTTAATCATCGAATTCGCCACGCTGTCAGATTCAATGAGAGCAAATCCGGATGACGAAGTGTGCCGTCCATTTGCGTTATAAGATACGGAAGTGACGGAAGATGAAGAAACTCTCCGCGGGAGATGTCGAGCAGTTTCGCAAACCACGGTTGGCGTGGCCACCAGGGGGCAACTAGTATCCCCGATGCACGGTCGCTCACTATCTTCGCTATGACCCTCATCAGAAGAGGGATCGGAGGGAAAGCATAAAAGTTGATGTTGTCCCAAGGGATCATGAATGCGTCCCCTAGGGATGCTTGTCCGATTCCCGCTCTTGAGCAGTAAGTCTCGCACACCCTGTTCTGTTGGGTAGCGAATAGGTCCACATCGGGAAACCCCCAGCGCCTGAACAGGTGGTTGCGCGTGCGAGGATCCAGTTCCCACTCGTGTGAAGTGAGGATGTGTCTGCTGAGGAGATCCGCATGTACGTTGTCTGTGCCTGCCAGATGAACGGCTATCAGAGTGATGTGTCTCTGAATGCACCAGTCCCAAATCGTCATAGAAAGCCTGGCTAAGGTCGGTGACTTCGTCCCTCCTTGTTTGTTCAGATAAAAAACGGTCGCTATATTGTCCAAAGTTATCTGAACGATCCGATGACGAATGAGGTCTTCGAAAGAACGAAGGGCTTTGAAGACTGCCAGCAGCTCTAGGAAGTTGATATGATTTGTGGATTCTAGGCGAGTCCACATTCCCTGGGTAGACAGGCCAGAGCAGATCGCCCCCCATCCTAGGAGAGATGCATCGGTACCGAGAGTTATCGAAGGGGGTTGCGGCCTGAAGGGAACTCCCACCACGAGATTGGTCGGCTTTAGCCACCAGCACAGGGAGTGGAGCACGGAAGACGGGATCCGAATTGGTTTCGACTGTGAGTCTCTTTGTGGATGATACACTTTGTTGAAAAGTAATTGCAGTGGGCGAAGCCGAAGTCTGGCATGTGGAACTACGGCAACTGTGGAGGCCATATGCCCCAGGACCCTCTGGATGGATCTCGCCGTAACCGTTCCCTCTCGTCGAATTCGATGGATATGGCGAGCGAGAGTCTGTTGCCTGTCCTGAGGAAGGAAGGCTTTTTCCAACGTCGAATCTAGGCGAGCTCCAATGAAGGTGATCGTCTGTGTCGGAAGAAGAGATTTTTCTGTATTAATACGTAGACCCAGACTATCTAGTAAGGCACGGGTTGTATGGATGGTGTCTAGTAGTCCTTCTCTGGATTGCGAGACTAGCAGCCAGTCATCGAGGTACGGGTAAACTTGTATGCCCTGAAGGTGTAGGAAGGCACAGACAGGAGCCACACATTTGGTAAAAATTCTCGGAGCTGAAGCCAGTCCGAAGGGTAAAACTTTAAACTCATAAAGTTGGTTTGCAACAGCAAAACGAAGGAAACGCCGGTAATTTGGATGAATTGAAATATGAAAGTAGGCGTCCTTCAGGTCCAGTGAGGCGAACCAATCCCCTCTCCTTAACAACGGCAAGATGTTTTGAAGGGTGGTCATACAGAACTTCCTCGGTATAATAAACTTATTCAAGTCCCGTAAATCCAAAATCGGACGTAGACCGCCGTCCCGCTTGGGGACTGTAAAGTATCTGGAATAGAATCCGTGGAGTCCATCAGATGGGAATACTTGACGAATCGCTCCTTTAAGGAGAAGTTGATGTATTTCATTGAGAAGTACCGGCGAACATGAAGTGGACCGGATCGGACTCGATGGAGGGATGATGTCGAATTCTATTCGATAGCCGTATTGAACGATGGACAATACCCACCGGTCAGATGTGATGGACTCCCAAATGGGGAGTCGGCTTTGGAGCCGGTCCCCAGATGAGAGGGGGGTGGGTATTAAAGGAGCGTGAGGAGTGGTTCGCCAGTCCCGTCAGCGCTGTCTCCGGTCGTCGAAACGACGGCGGCCCTGTTGGAAGCGCTGCTGGGGCGGAGGACGGCGACGCTGCTGTTGTTGCTGCTGGCGAGGTTGTGGCAGCTGTCTCTGTTGGTATGGCTGCCTGTAGGATGGCCGATTCCAGGACCACTTACGTCTGGTATGTGACTGGATCTCCATCCTGCGCACTGTCACTCTTGACTCATGTAGCTTCTTGAGTTTATGGTCGGTGCGCAAATGGAAGAGTCCCGAGCCGTCAAAGGGCATCTCTTCTATTCGCCGCTTCGTTTCCTCCGGGAAATTACAACTCCGAAGCCATGCGTGTCTCCGAAGGGAAACGGCACCGACCAAGGCCCGGGAGTCAGTGTCCACGTGATGACGTGCCGTAGACAACTGCTGCACCGCGACCTGCATGACTTCCTTAATCAGAACCTTCGCAAGGTCACCCTGGTGGTTCAGGAGGGTGGAGGCGACGTTGTGGAGGCGTTGCATAATAAAATATTGATAGCGCGCCAACGTCGCCTCATAGTTAGAAATGCGAAGTCCTAAGCCCGAGGCAGCATAGACCCGTCTGGCCAGGGAATCTATTTTCCGGCCCTCCTTATCCCTCGGCGCCATATGTCCGCTCGCCTCCCTGCCTTGCGAGGATTCGACGACCGCCGAGTTTGGTTTTGGGTGCTTTAATAGGAAGGGAATGTCTTCTTCCCTGACCCTGTACATAGATTCATATCTCCTAGACGTCGGCTGGGGATGTGAAGGCAGGTCCCAGGGCTGCGTCATCGCCTGCCGCAGAGTAGTTATAAGTGGCAGGACGATAGAAGTCGATTGCTCCCCGCGGACGACGTCGTAGAACTTATCCGTCGACGGTCCCGGGCGCTGGGCAGCGTCGATGTCCAGGGACTGGACAAGCCTCAACATCAGCTCTGCGAAGGAGACGTGTGACTCATCGGGTGACGCAGGATCCTGGGATGTCACCACGACGTCCGGAGAAGTTGAATCTACGTCAGAGTCATCCGAATCAGCACCATAATATGGCGGGGCAGAAGATGACGACTCCGCCGGTGATAAGGAGCGGCTGCTTCCGCTTCGCAGGGATCGAGGCGGCACCCTCCTCGAATCCACAGCCCAGGGCGGAGGTGAGGATCGCGCTCTGGGAGCAGGGTAGTATCCCACAGAGAGCGGGTCTCCCCAAGGTTGGTAGTAGGGACGACGCCAACTCTCCGGGCGTTGTTCTACCGAGCGGCTCCTCCGATTCCCTGGTGGGGACAGGCCAGCTTCTGTCTCCAATGTCACCGCGGGCATCGGTGTCAGTGACCTCGCTCTGGGAGGGGAGTCCTGAATTTCCCCGTCTGAGATAGACCCCCGTAGAATTGGAAGGGGTGCTGGCAGGAGGTCAACCACACGTCGGGGAGACCCCTGAGGGGTGACCCGCATAGCCTCTTGGAGGATCAGTTCGGGCGGGGTCGGTATCGTAACCGCCACCGGTACCGAAGGGCCTGTCGGTCCCGAGTCCCGATCTTGGGGACGATCCGTAGGCTTAGCCTTCTTTGGAGGCTTAGAGGCCTTTTCCTTTCTGGCCTTCTTATGGCCTGCCGGCTTGTCTTCAGCATGTTTGCGCTTCTCATGTCTCTTTTTTGGTGAGGCAGAGGGGGCCAGCAAAGCAGACGCGCCTTCGTCCGAAGGGCGTGAAGGAGCCACAGAAGCAGAGCCTGGTTTTGGGGTAGGGATGAGCGGGTCTGATTGCATCAGAGCCCTATCCCAAAGGAGCCTCCGAAGCCGGTTTTCGCGGTTCTTCCTAGCCTGTTTAGAGAAGGCTAGGCAATGAACACACTTATCCGTCCTATGCCCTTCCCCAAGGCAGAGGAGGCATAGGTCGTGCGGATCGGTCGGTGCCATCTTTGACCCGCAATCAGCACATTTGCGGAAAGCCGCCCGCTGCGCCATCGCAGAAAGGGGAAGAAAAGAGAGATAGTGCAGAGGGTAAGTATATATATATATTTTTTTAAATCGAAGAAGAAGTGAGAGAGAACTACACAAAACGGGAAAAACGAAGTAACGGGAAAGTAGTTTAAGGGCAATATATAGAGAACCAGAATGGCCAGAGCGAAGGACGAAAGCGGCGCGAGGCACAGCGAACGGCGGTCGCAAAGACTGAACAAATGGCGGACGCTCCGCTCTTTATAGCCTGTGGGGGAGGGGAGCGGAGCTTCCCGCCAAAAACCGTTAGCTTTCAATCTTCCGGCCAAAGGCACTGCGCAGGCGCAGCACCCATATGTGTGATGCACAGAGGCCACGACGAAGAAGGCTGGGTTCCAGTTGATTATGATAATAACGATTAGAACCAGCAGTTCTAGTCAGCCAAAGGTTTCTGACGACACGGATATTATTTTTATATCTCCTGTGTGAACTGGAATTCATTCTAAATAGGACAGTGTTTATGATAATATGGGACATATGTAACTGTGTACAAGACAACAACAATGTTCTACAGTAACATTACACTATATATGAGGATATCTCGTACCTTATGCTTATACGGTTCTTGTCCTTATTCAAAGTATTCAATATTTTTTTCTCATTTGTTCTTAGCTTGATGTCTGAAAATTCATTGCAGCTGGAAATCAGTGTGACCTACAATAGTTTCTTTCATTAATTTTAAGTTCCACTATCTTAACCTTTTCCAATTATTTTAATATTTTAAGCATTTATTTTAGAACTCATATATCCATGTATGTGCAGCAAAATATTCAGGGTTATTTGTTGGAAACTTCAATTGCAACTGCTCAAATGGACAAAGAATACCAATATAAGCTTCTACACTGATGTGGATCTAGCTGAACGAATGCTGCATTTGATAAGCAACTATAAATATGAGAGACTGAGAAAAGAGTTTTCCTTCATAGTACAAAATAGTATCCCTTATCTTCTGTACCCTGAATTGGAAACTTTAAATGGTCCTAACAGCCCTATTTAAAAACCCAACATTTTAGACTGGTTCATACGCAGCATCAAACTATGGTTTGGCACTACAGAAATGAAATCTTGTGTTCATATTCCTCATTCCTTTTTTAGGCTACATTTCATTAGCTACTTTCTTGATTGATATTAATATCAGAGCAACAAAGAATAATTCACATTTGCCCTGAAAACAAGAAGTGAAAACCAAGGTGAAAGACTGGTTTACACTCCAGTGTAAACCACAGTATGCAATTTCTGCCTCCTTTGCGTAGCACCAAACTATCTTTTAGAATTAAATGAAGCCTTTTTTTTTTTTTTGCGATAGATCAGCCCAATTTTGTAGCATATATGGGCCAAACTGAATGCTCCATGGCTAGGCTAGAACCAAATCCCTGTACTCAAATGCTGCAAGAAGTAAAGAAAAAGAATGGGAAAGATGACGAATTACCCCTCAACAGAACTAACAGCAGTTGCTTACATAGAACTTGAGTGGTTACCTGTACATTAGGCACTGTGCCTGCATGGCGCCTCTATCAAGAGTCTTCTATTGCTGAGGAACTTTTGGCAGGGACTCTCTCTCATTGTCCTAGTCTGCAATTACTCCTACCCATTCCCTCAGTTCCTTGAGACTGGCAAATGCAGCTTTGGAATTGAAGGGAACCTTGGTACAAATAATGAGATTGACACCAATGTGAGGACACTGGTTGGGCTGCATGAATGCACATTTGAAGAACTTACAAAGGGTATGTAACCTGCCATCATTCAACTTTATAGTATCTCTAGTAAACTTAATTACCAGCAACAGGTCGGTCAACAGGTTGGTGTTTAATGGAAAAACAAGGAGGAGGCAAAACAAAGAAAGAGAAAATTTAAAGTTTGCTTTGCCTCAGCACATTTTTGTTCCTTTCAGAAAGAAGTGAATGAATGGATACTATTACTTATGAGCCTGCCACAATGGCAGTAAAAAGAGAATTGTGGAAATAAGTAGAAGTCACTAGGTACAAGTGTACTGGGATGGTGGTGCGGGGGGGTTCCTTAGCTACAGAAGGCTCCCAGTGATGCGCCACATAGGCATGAGCCCATATGTGTGTGAACCACAGAGATCCAATACACAAAGAAGAACCAATACTGTTAACATGTATTTTAACCCATATGCATATTGTGAAACAATCTATGAATGGGATGTTCCAGGATTGTGAGTTAAAAGCAGAAATAATTCACACCAAGTCATTGTGGCACTGAATTATAAGAGGTCTTCCAAGAGCTTGCACAAGAGCTCATGGAACAGCACCAATACGTTTTCTCCTTCTGTTCAGATCTATGCATGGATCCAAACCTAACGAAGGAATACTGTATGTAACTGATGAAAAGTTTTGTATATACAAGAACACGTTTGAAAAAAATGAGCTGAATTTTACATTCAGTTAACGGCTGTTGGAATATATTAATTTTTCATTTGAATAAGAAGTTACCAGTTCAGATAAAGTCTCATTTCCTTTAATCACGAAACACTTTTTCATAGTGTCAAATGCAATATAATACCAAG
The DNA here is from genome assembly GCF_004798865.1 of Varanus komodoensis. NCBI lineage: Eukaryota > Metazoa > Chordata > Lepidosauria > Squamata > Varanidae > Varanus > Varanus komodoensis. The sequence continues at coordinate 7,447,972 of NW_025335641.1, forward strand.
CCATTAGTCGCCCAGTCTCTGTAGGAAATAAATATATATGTAAAAAGCAGTTAGCTCTCTTTAAGTGAGTTACATGTTGCAATCTATTCATTTTCTCTATCACATACGAAATATAACCCATAGGAGGCTTCCAAGTGTTTTTAATTACTTGCCTTTATAGTGTAGAGGTAATATGTCATTAAGCAGCTTTAACTACAACAAATCATACAATGGCTTGCTTCATTAGCTGGAGCTCTAATAGCAGTTTTTTGTCTGAATTTTTTTTAGAAGAAAAATCCTATCCTTATTAACAACTATGTAGTTACTCGAGTCATAATATTCACAGGAGTTTACCACTCTCTCAACTTTGGAAGATGGGATAGAATAAATGCTTTCCAAACTTGTGTTTTTGGTGAAATGGGCAGCTCCATCTAGTCTATCCTTATAATCATGCCCTCCATCAGAACCAGTAAGGCCTAAGGGCCTTATGTGGGATTCAGGTACAGCTTTCTTCACAACAAAGCAACAAACACATTGGAAGCACAGGTATCTTTAAAGTGGCTACAGACGTGAGTGTGACAATTCTATAATGAATTAGTTTTAAACCTTAGCCTTTGGGCTTGTCTTTGCTTGCATCAGGTATTAATGGCTCAGAAATGAAACACAGAAATATATATGTACTGTCAAGAGACTGTGCTTGACATTATGGGAATCACAATGGCACGTGAGAAGGAAATTTTAAGCCAGAGCCAAAGTTGTATTCAGAAAACATGTTAAACCTTTAAGTAGAAAGCATTACCTGTTGGCTTGAAACAGAGCTCTTCATCCATCTTGACCAAATCAAATGATGATAAATCATCCAAGTTTTTCAAGCATAATTCTGTACAAGGTGAAATAAATTATTTAGGTCATACAGAAAAAAGTTTACAAGATTTTGGAGGCAACAGAGACTATCTATGCATGGTGACTAAGTCACTAAATTTACCTGACAAAACTATTTAATGGAGGGAATTACTGGACTTTAAATATGGTTGGAGGGCATCAAATTCCCAACTCTGAGGATAAAAACAGTGCTCCAACCTCAGAGCTGAATATTAGAACTCTAATCCCTCTCCCCTTCAGGGCTGTCATGAAATCTTCTTTCTCAGGGAAGGCTTATGCGGTGGCACAGTGGGTCAAACTGCTGAGCTGATTGGCTGGTTGATTGAAAGGCTGACAGTTAGAATCTGCACAACGGGCTGAGCTCCTGTGCTTTGTCCCAGCTCCTGCCAACCTTGCAGTTTGAAAGCATACAAATGCAAGTAGATAAAAAGGTACCACTTCAGTGAGAAGGTAGCAGAGTTCTGTGCACTTCGGTGTTTAGTCATGCTGGCCACATGACCATGGAAAGTGTCTGTGGCTCCCTTGGCTAGGAAACAGAGATAAGCACTGCCACCTAGAGTCAGACATGACTGGCCTTTAATGTCATGGGGAAACCTTTACCTTTTAAGGTGGTGGGGGGAGAGTTGGAGAGGATACTAGAGTGGCCAAGATATAGTGTATCCCAACAGTCTCCTTCCCCTCTGAAGCAGCAAGTTGGATTGCCAAAACAGCCATCTAGCAAAAATGAAGAGGCAAAGATGGTCTCTACTGCTCCTTCTACTCTGCATAGGATGTTTGTAATCATCTGAGTTTGGGTGCTTAACAGACATCCTGATTGGATTGTGTGCTAAGGTCCAAATAAAATTTAATACGTTTAAGTCCTATCAAATTTGATAGGAGTTATTTAAACATGTTAAATTCTCCTGTTGAAGCCAAAAGGAGTTTAAAAGTAGTTAATAGTTGTTTAATTGTTTCCCAAACAACATTGTCAGTAATTTCAGGGGATTAGAAATCAACTAAGTCCCTGTTCAATTTTACTTATATGGTCACTTCCTCTTATTGTGATTTGTTGCCTGGGATACCTATTTTAGCCACTTTAAAGATGACTTCAATGAGTTTGCTGTTTTATTTTAAAGGAAGTGAGTACCACAAAATGAAGTTTGGGTTGATTTGTCAGTTACGTAAAAAGATTATTTTAGTCTCTCTCCAGAAAATGAAACAGCCACTATGCAAAGGTAAATTAGTTTTGGGTTTCATTATAACCAAGTTATAGCAGCTTAGTTATTACCTGAACGTTGGACAAAATCAATACTATCTGTATGTTTATAAATACCAGGTATGAGGTAGCAACAATGAAACCTAATGAAATTGCATTGATCTGTGTTTTCAAGAAAGTTGAAAAGCATCTAACCTTGCAGTTTTGCTTCAATTCCAGCTCTGTTCAATCCAGTTGCAAAACCTTCATTAAAAGAAATTTAGATTTAATAGTTTCATTTACATGTAATCATATATTTAAATGCTAATATAGCAGTTCATAGCTCTTTAACTAACCAAATACAAGCTGAAAAAAACTGTTGTTTAATGTCAACAGATATGGAGAATGAGCATATACAGAGAGCAACTTACTATGAGAAACAAAAGGCTGAACAGATTTAATAATTAATTTTGTTCTGAAATACCTATGGACCTAATAAAAAACCCAGAATGCAGGATTGAGTACTTACTGTAAACATATGACCATAATGGAAGCAAAACAGACTATTGAGGCTAATCAAAAAGGGCCAGTTATTAATCCCTTTAATATATAAAATGCAAATGGATTCTATTTGTGTGCAAAGTAAGAGTGTTTCACCATGATCTCAGATCTTCAGCAAGTATGTATTACGTTAGCTCAACATGATATTAATATAAATCCAAGATCTAAGTATAAAGTATACATGACACCTTCAGCACTGGCAAAAGCACAACAATTAACATACAAACACACCAAAGATTGTATGCATTATTTCTATCTCCTCTGATCACCACCCAATAAAGTAAAATGCTAGACTTCCTTTCTATAACAGGACAAGGAAACTTTTAAGATCTAGACAGTGTCAGCTCAGGCAGATCAGACGGAAAACAAAAGAGAACTAGTCAAATTGCTTTTACAGGCAGTCATAACCACTTCATACAATGGTGAAGCCCATATTATACCTGCTGCAACAAATTAATGCTTTGTCAGATAACTGCCCTGGCTGAAGTGTGGCCAGTCACTCAACTTTACTGTCTCATCGCTTAGGGAAACAGTCACTGTTGCCTGCCCCTCATACATGAAATTACAGCATCTGCCCTAGCACCCAAAAATGGATTGAAGGATGCTATACAAATCTCATTAGAAGAGGGAACTCTTCCCATCAGAGCTCTGAAGTTAACCTTTTTTTGCATCACATGTAATGTTAACCTATACACTGATTATTTATGAGACAATGCAGTCTGAGGTTCAGAAAAGCATATTTCTAGTTTTTCTAGTTCATTCTTCATCACTGACCATTTCTCTGTATTTCTTACTTTCCAGTACTGAAACTATTTTCATTTCTTGTTATTAAAATAAGCTAGACAAAAAGTAAATATTTATTTTAATCTTTGTCCTGTTAGTCTATTGGCTTTAACAAATATATGGCTTCATTTTGAAAAATCTTTTATGATTGTATTTCCCAATTTATGAAAACAATGGTTTTACATGTATCTTAAAAGAAAGAGTGAGTGCAAAAACAGATGTGGAGTAAGGTGCTAAATGGACTAACTGTTATCATTTAAAGACATTTCAACAAAGTAACTATTCCATTTACCACTTCTTTCCTTTCTTTCACAGCTCTGAAAAGCAGCTGTTCCACATACAAAGAGATCCTACTGCGCTGAACACCCCAGAATGCCGTATGCTGTAGTGTTGACAGCAAGCAGTATCAGTACAGAAGCAGAAACTCTGCATTTGGAAAATAGATCTGATTGATTTCACTAAATATGAAATGCTTTTCTGAAATTTAATACTACTCTTTGATCCTATGTAAAGGCACACCTATTTAACAGAAAATTTTATAAATATCACACCACTTTCAGTAGAAGCACATTGCATTTCCTTTGAAAGTAGATTTACAACTTAATACTGACTTGAGCAACAAAATATTACTATAGTGGGATGCTATGCACAGCCAAAACCTGCACCATTCCCAGTAATGAAGAAAAAGCAACACTATGCTAAAATAAGGATTTTAAAGCTATAGGCTCTACCATGGCCAATTTACTGTAAAGCAAGATGAAACAGGAGCTAAAGACATAATATTTTAAAGTGGGAAGCCATTTTTCTCTACCCAAGCTCTCTTTTGTATAATTTCAGCCTTTTCACTTCAGATGCAAGCCAAATACAGCATGCTAGTAGAATATTATGACTTTTCAAGTGTTTGATAAAGTGTCTATTTTGGCAGTTCATGCACAGAACTTTATCAATCATCTAGCAGGCTACAATATGTAGTTGGAAAGCAATATACACACATAAATACACCAGGGGAAGTTTTGAGCTTAATACAAAAAGGAGCTGGTGATATTACAAGATATCCACACATTGCCAACTAGTATTAACTTGCCAGGGAGAAAAGTGAGGGAAGCAGCAGCAATGATGGTGGTATCTATCCACATGAGACAAAGAAAGGCAGTGAAAGTGTGAAACAGGTTTTAGAAATGTTCATTGTTTAAATCTGCACTGACAAGAAAAACCTATATAAGAAAAAAGGAGGCACCAACAACCTTTTCTGTTATATCTTAGTATTTCTAAATTATGCTTCAAGATGGGGCCACTTTATTGCAAGAATTTATTACATCCAAATTGTAGCATATTTTAATTAAGTGCTGCAGTCCAGAAAATTTAAGACCAACTAACCATATTGAGCTGGATTTTTCAAAGCTCTGATGTAGAGGAAAGTTGATCGAATCCATTCTAAAGCTATGTTCACATCAGTGATGGTGTGGAGCACTATTTCAGCATTTAAGTGTTCAACGAGATGCATATGCAAACTAAGAAAACCAGAAAGCAAATGAAGTTAAAGCAAATGCGACATACCAAATCTCAACCAGTAGCTATATATTCTATTCTTAAAACAAATTGGCCACAGGCAATAGAAAGTTTGGGGTCCAAATTCCAAAAGTCAAAATTCACTGTTCTGTGCAGAAATGTAAGAGAAGCTCTGACAAACACCTGGCATAACGCAACTCAACTTCTCTCACCCATAAAAGGGTTGAAGACATCAACTGAAATGCACCATGAGAAAAGGCAAGTTGTTCATCTGTAACTGTCGTTCTTCAAGTGGCCACCTGTGCATTCACACATATGGGTGCTGTGCCTGCACAATGCCTATGGCCAGAAAGATTTAAAGCTTAACGGTTTTGGTGGGAACTCCGCACCCCTCCCACCCACGGTATAAAAGGGTGGAGTGCCGCCATTTCCTCAGTCTACTGAAGACTGATCATTCGCCCCCTCGTGGGAGCGAGAGATATTACAGGGAAAACTGTAGAAAACTGCTGGCCACTCGAAGAACGACAGTTACAGGTGAGCAACCTCCCTTTCTTTGTCGTGGCCTCTGTGCATCACACATATGGGTGATTAGCAAGCTTACCAGACCCAGAGGCGGGCAGTGTCGTCACTGAAGAACAGAAGAAAGGATTGCCCGCCCAAAGGAGCAATCGTGCCTGGCACGCACATCAAGGCGGTAATGTCTGGCAAAGGTGCAAGGAGTAGTCCAAGTGGCAGCCTTGCAAATGTCCTAGATCGGAATGCCAGTGGCAAAGGCAGAGGAAGAGGCTACCGCCCTCATGGAATGCCCTCTGGGGTGACAGGTAAGTCAAGCTTGGCGAGCTGATATGCTAGCTCGATGGTCTGTACAATCCAGTTCGAAAGTCTCTGAGAACCAACAGGAGAGCCTTTATCATGGTCTGAGTATTTAACAAAGAGGCGGTTAGACTTACAGAAGGACTCTGTGTGAGACCTGTAAAAGGCAAGGCAGCGACGAATATCGAGAGAATATAACGACCATTCTATTGGTGTAGCAGGTGTAGGGGAAAAAGGCTGGTAAGACAATGTCCTGGTTAATATGAAAAGGAGACAACGGGTAAGAACGCCAGATCAGTACGGAGAACAACTTTCTCCTTATGAAAGTTAAGGTAAGGAGGATCTATTCGGAGTGCACAGAGTTCACTAGCCCTTCTGGCAGATGTGACCGCGACGAGAAAAGCAGCCTTCCAAGACAGGAAGCGTAAGTTGGTAGTTGTTGTGAATGACGGCTCTCTATGTAAACAACCCACACTTTCATGAGCAATAAAGCTAAAGTCTTTTATTGCTACTTATCTACAAGATTTACAACACTACAAATAAGCTCTATTGCAAAGGTCTTTACAAGGCAGATGCTAACTCCTTAGTGACGTCTCGCAGGGAGCCCACATGGGACTAGCTATCTTGGCCCCACCTTTCCCCCCTGAGGTGGAACAAAGCTTCCTTTTGCTCCAATCTGCGCAAAGAACATCTAAGGGTCACGCGGGAAAGATCTGCTCTGCCTCCTGTGTCTCCTGTGTCATGCTCAGGAGGTTCGGTGTCAGGAGGGAGGGGGGAAGTCTGCTCAGGCTCTCTATGAGCAGAACTCATAGTGTCTTTTCCCTTGGAGCTCTCTTGGTCTGACATAGGCTCGGCTGTTTGCTCAATGGGTAAAGGGTCAGGATGAGGTATGGCTATCTGTTCAGCCATTCCTGAGCTAGGCTGTGGGAAAGACGTTTGGCTACAGGGTCTCAAGCATAAATCCTCCTCGTGGGGTGCTGCCTCTGTCGGGGCATCAGGCATGACAGTAGTTGCCAGAGGCTTGAAAGTTGCTCAGGTGAGTGCCTGGAGAACAACCAAGAGGCTCCAAGTAGGGATAACTGGATGAAGTGGTGGTTGAAGGTTCTGTAAACCCGTGAGGAATCGATGTATGAGGGTATGAGAAAAAACCAAAGAACCCCGCACCTGTCCGTGGTAGTGGGAAATTGCAGCTGTATAAAAAGATGATGGCTTAAGTCCAGATTGATGGAGTGATAAGAGAAATTGAAGGATATTTTCAACAGAGGCTGAAGAAGTGGCAAAACTGTTGGATTCAGCAAAGGATGTGAAGCGCTTCCATTTGGCCGCATAAGACCAGTGAATTGCAGGTCTTAGGGCAGACTGGAGAATGAATTGAATATCGGGATGGAGAGCGCTCGGATTCGATGAGGAGTCTACCAGTATCAGGGAAGATGAAGCTGTATCGGGACGGCATCGGACCAGTGTAGGAGTCCCCAAATCCGCTGGTACCGAAGGGACCCAGTGGTTCATCGAATAAGCCAGGCTGTCAGATTGAGTGAAGGAAGATCCGGGTGACGAACAGCTCCGTCCTGTTGAGTTATTAGATGAGGTAAGAGAGGCAGGCGGAGAAAGGCGCTGCTGGATAGACAGAGAAGAAGAGTAGGGAACCATGGTTGATGGGGCCACCAGGGGGTAATCAGGATCCCAGTGGCACCATCACAGAAGATCTTGGCTACGACTCTCATTATGAGTGGAATCAGGGGCAACGCATAAAAGACTGTGTTCGCCCAGGGGATCATGAGAGCATCCCCTGTCAATCCCGGGCCGATGCCAGCATGTGAGTGGCGAACAGGTCTATGTCCGGAGAGCCACATGTCCGGAAGAGGCAATGGCAGGCCGGACAATCCAGTTCCCATTTGTGGGTCATCGACATCTGCCTGCTGAGGGCATCGGCCTCCTCGTTGTTGGTACCAGCCAGGTGGACAGCAAGGAGGGTGATCTCCCTGGGGATGCACCAGTCCCACAGTTGCATCGCCAGGCGGGCCATGGGGGCAGACTTCATCCTGCCTTGTTTGTTTATGTAGAATACAGCAACAATGTTGTCGGAGGCAACTTGCACAACATGTCACCGGACAGTGTTCTCGAATGATCAAAGGGCTTTGAAGACCGCCAGGAGTTCAAGGTAATGTATGTGTCTGGTAGTTTCCTGGTGGTCCCAGGTGCCCTGTGTACGGAGACCGGCACATAGGGCTCCCCACCCAGTAAGGGAGGCATCGGTAAACAGGGTCAGGGTTGGGTGAGGCAGACAAAATGGGAGACCTATGGACAGATTGTGCCGCATAGTCCACCATGATAGAGTCTGGAGGACGGAGGTTGGAAGGAGGAGGAGATGGTGAGGTGAGTCTCGTTGGGGTTGAAACAGTCTGTTGAACCACAACTGGAGTGGCCTCATTCGTAGCCTGGCGTGGGGAACTATAGAGACTATAGTGGCCATGTGGCCAAGACATTTTTGCACCGAGAGTGCTGGAACAGCTCTGTCCATGTGGATTCGATGGATCAATAAACACAGATTGTCTTGTTGACTTTGTGGAAGGAAGGCTCTCGTCAACATGGAATTGAGACGGGCCCCAATAAAGTCGATGACCTGTGAGGGAGTAAGGCATGATTTCTCATGATTAATGCATAGTCCCAAATTGTCCAAGAGGTTACAAATAGTCTGAAGTGATGACTGAAGGCCTTCCTTAGACGGGGAAATGATCAGCCAGTCATCCAGGTAAGGATACACTTGAATGCCCTGGAGCCGAAGATGCGCATACTCCGAGGCCATACATTTCATAAAAACCCAGGGGGCAGTAGTCAGTCCAAACGGTAGGATGTTGTACTCAAACAGATCAGAACCGACAGTGAATCAGAGAAGACGCCTGTGAGATGGGTGAATGGCGATGTGAAAATAAGCATCTTTCAAATCCAGAGAAGCGAACCAATCCTCTCCCCTAAGCAATGGAAGGATATTTTGAAGGGTGGTCATCCAAAATTTCTTGGTTTTGATGAACCTATTGACACCACGTAGGTCCAGTATCGGACAAAGACCACCATCACGTTTAGGGGCCGTGAAATATCTTGAGTAGAAGCCGTGGAGCCCCTCAGAGCATGCAAGCTGTCGAATCGCTCCTCTATAGAGAAGCTGCTGAACTTCGTCAATGAGAACCAATGACTGAGGAGTAAATTGGATTGGTCCCGGCGGGGGCACGGTATCGAACTCAATTCTGTATCCGTGCTGTATGATGGATAAAATCCACTGATCAGATGTGATGGATCCCAAATGGGGAGTCGACTTTACAGCCGATCCCCAAAAGGAAGACGGGAAGGTGGGTTGAGAAGGAGAGGAGAGGTTCACTTGTCCCATCAACGCTGACGTTTGTCAGAGTCAGGGCAACGACGGTTCTGCTGGAAGTGTTGTTGTTGTTGCTTCTCACGCTGTTGGCAGGGCTGGAACTGCTGATGGCCCGTAAATTGCAAGTACAGCTGGTATTTGTAGGATGGACAAGACCAAGTCCACTTACGGCGAGATTGGTTAGGGACTCCCTTCCGGCAAGCTGTAACCCTCAACTCATGGATAGTCTTCCTCCTGTGGTCCATCCAAGCGTTGAAGAGCCCTAAGCCATCGAGAGGCATGTCTTCAATCTGTCGTTTTGTCTCGTCTAGGAAGTTGCAATTCTGGAGCCAGGCATGGCAACGGAGGACTACGGCGCCAGCAAGAGCTCTAGAGTCGTAATCGACATGGTGTCTCGCCGTGGAAAGCTGCTGGACTGTCACCTGCATAGCCTCTTTGATGAAGATTCGGGCCAGGTCTTTTTGCAGGTCTGGAAGTGAGGCCGTGATATTTTCTAACTTCTGCATTAGAAAATATTGGTATCGAGACAGCGTGGCCTCATAATGAGAAATACAGAGGCCAAGTCCTGTAGCAGCATAGATCCGGCAAGCCAACATTTCGATCTTACGGCCCTCTTTCTTGCGGGGAGTAGTGTGTCCCCTCGACTCATGTCCTTGAGAAGACTCAACGACGATCGAGTTCGGTCTAGGATGACGCAGGAGGAATAGAATATCCTGCTCACAGACGCGATACATGGACTCATATCGCCGCAAAGTGGGTTGAGGCTAATTGGGGTAGTTCCATGGCTCCATAATTGCCTGGTGAAGAGTAGTACTCAGCGGCAAAATGATGGCGGCAGACTGTTTGCCCTTGACAATGTTGTAGAATTTGTCGGTATCGGGATTGAAGTGGTGCTGGGCCTCAAGCTCAAGTGACCTCAAAAGCTTCACCATCAGTTCCCCAAAGGTTACATAGGGTTCCTCCGGTGAGCTGGGACCCTGTGTGGAGATTACCACGTTTGGTGAAGAAGCCACTTCGGAGTCCTCCAAGCCCAAATCGTAGTGAGGCAGGAGGCTAGAGGAAGAGTCGATAGGCAAAGTGGGATGCCTAGACTGAGCCACTCTCCAAGTCGAAGGAGTGTGTCTTGGTACCAGAGAAAGGGTACGAACGCGCATCGAAGGGTAGTAACCGTAGGGTAATCATCCCATGGCTCATGATGAGACGGCCTATGGGGTGGCTGAACCCATTCTTCCGAGGGACGAACGGAGGCACACTGTTGATATTGCATCTGCTGAGGAGCAGCCCTTGGGGAAGGCTTGAGTGATGGTTGGGGAGCAGGTGAGCGAGCCATTGGAGGAGAGTCCCGAATCTCTCCATCGGAGATTGATCCCAGCAAGGGAACATCCCGTTGCTCAGGGGAAGACTGGACGGAAGGTGTGACCTGTCTTGAAGACCCAGGCGGGGTCACTTGCATGGCCAACTGGAGGGCCGGGCCGGTCGGTGTGGGTACCAAAGTAGCTGTCGGAATCGACAGGGCGGACAAACCCGAGTCATGGTGCCTAGAATGGTCGGGTTTCTTAGGTTTGTGAGCCGACTTATCTGTCTTGTCCTTCTTAGGCTTCTTATGGCCTGAGGACTTGTCCAATCCACTATGCTTCCTCTTCTCCTTTTGCTTATGCGGAGATGCAGAGAAGCGTTGACCCTCCGGCAAAAGGGCACCATCAGCCAATGGGCGGGGCGGAGGTGTGCTGAAAGAGGAGGACGGAGCAGCATATTTGACTGCCAGTTGGTCCGACTGGAGCAGGGCTTGGTCCCACAAAAGTTTGCGTAGGCGGTTCTCCGGATTTTTCCTCGCCTGCTTAGTAAAGGCCTGGCAATGGCCACATTTATCATTCCTGTGCCCTTCTCCAAGACAGAGAAGTCACAGATCGTGCGGGTCAGTAGGTCACATTTTGGACCCACAGTGAGAGCACTTGCAGAAAGCCATACGCTATGCCATCGAGGAAGAAAGAGAAGATAGCAAGGTAAGAAGAGGTACAATATTTGGGGGGGGGGGTTTGAAACAGGGAAAAAAGGGGGAATTGAGAAGGAAAACTTCTAACAGGGAGGGAAAAAACTTGGAATCATAACGTCTAAGAAGATAATAGCAACTGGATAAACGTGTACAAACTGAGAGACAAAAGGCTCAAGGCACAGTGAACAGCGGTCGCAAAAAGACTGAGGAAATGGCAGGCACTCCGCCCTTTTATACTGTGGGGGGGAGGGGTGCGGAGTTCCCAACAAAACCATTAAGCTTTAAATCTTTCCGGCCATAGGCACTGCGCAGGCACAGCACCCATATGTGTGATGCACAGAGGCCACGACGAAGAAAGAAGAACTATTGTGCACTCTTCCTAGTACAAAAATGAAAGGAGGCAGTTCCTTCTGCCTTGTTAACAGGAAAAGTTCCTATTTAAAATACTCTTAAAATTTAGTTGCTGATTAGTCCAACAGACCTTTAATGGCTTCTTATTTCCACTGCATTAGAATAAACTTTAAATTGTTATGTAATTAAAAAGCTAAAGCAAAGCCTCTCCAAAGGTACGTTCATCACATGCCTGTTGCTATGTGCAATAATTCCACCTAGCTTCTCAAGGCAGGGGAAAAGAAAATGCAGCCTTCCAGATCTTGTTGAACTACCGCTCGCATATGCCTGGGCCACCCCTGGGTGAGGGATGGTGGGAGCTGCAGAGCATCAACATCCAGAGGGTAAAGGATGGTCTGATCACGTTTTTGGAGGCATATATGGTTTAGGGAGCTAACTTCTCAACTAGCAGCAGCCAAATGCAAATGGAGGGGTGTATTCAGAAAAGACCTCTGCACAGGGCAAATTGTTTCCACAATCAGGTTGCCTTTGCTGAGTCAAGGTGAATCAGAATTTTTAAACAAACAAAATGTCATTTTTACTGCAAATTCTAACAGGGAAATGTTTGATTTGCCAAAGCATGTATATACTACAGGAATTGTACAAAATATCCTATAAATAAAAAAATAATAAACCTGAGCGTATTCAAGGCAATCCATGATCAGATGTTCTGGTGTTTTAATTTTTAATTGAGAGCAGTCATGGGAGGCTCCAAATTGGATAAGAATAACAGTGATGATGAAGGGGAAGCTTAACCCTCTCTCCCCAGGGCTTTTTCTAATCTAAATCCTCTTTTCCTCATATCCCCAAGATTGTTATTTTCCTGTTTAAAGGGACACAGGTCTTTGTTTTCCTCATCTTAATTCACGTCTTTCAAATCAGTCACTGAAATACTGTGTACAAGCATGGAATGCAGGCATATGCAACTATGTGAAGGACTGAAGCACAAACTTGCTTTTGTTCTATTCCAAGTATTGCAGTAAGCATTCAGGGGAAAAACACTGGTGCAGATTATTGTTTGCCTTGCTGATTAGTATTCTTCTACATGCTGGGAAGATAAAATATTTTTAAACCTTCTCCTTCCCTACAGGCCTATCTTCATGATCCAGGAGATAAGCTTCTCTTTAATAAACAAACATGTTAGAGACAGTGTTTCCAACAGAATAAAGAAAAATGGCTTAGGTTACCTGCTTTCTATTGTATCTGCACCATTTAACATCTGAACATACTTGTCTCTTGTACTTAGCCTTGTCATGATTACTGCTGTGGCTGTTGTATCAAACTATAGCGAGAGAAAGAGAATTTAAAACAGAGTAGAAAGCAGCTAAGTTTGAGATATTTGGGTGGTAACCCTACAAAATATAAGAATATTCATTATTATTATATATAAAGCTTGAATAATAGCTAATAGAAACAGTTCGGAAAGCTTTACTAAGATACTAAAAATTACTACCCTTACCTACTTGGTTTTTCATACCCTGTCACCAGTTATTGGCAAAACCTATTAAGACCAAGTGTTACACAATTAAAGGATTCACATAAACAAGGAGGAGTACATGTTGAATCTGTATTAGATGACACTGATTTGACAGTCTTATCCTCAATGACTTCTTTGAAAGAGAGTGTAAAAATGATCAGTGACTTTGGTGTTCTCTGCTGATAGAATTAAAACTAAATTATAGTCTCAAAGACAGTGTAAAATGTAATAAAAGACTGGAAGCGTGTTTGAAAATGAAGCCATAGTAACAGTGCAATCCTGTACATGTCTGCTCAAAAGTAACTTACCTGAAGGTAAATGTGTACTTCCCTTTTTGTAAAGTTAAACTATCCCAGATGTCATCTTTCTCCTAGTGAAGTTGCTGCAGCCTCTTGACCATTTTAGTTGCCTTTTTTCTAATTCTACAATATCCTTTTCTAGATATGGAAACCAGAACTGTACACAGTATTTTGAGTGTAGTCACTCCATAGATTTGTATAAGGGAAGTATGATATTGGCAGTTTTATTTTCAGTTAATTACCTAATTATGCCAAATACTGCAGTTGCTTTTTACCCAGCTGCTGCATATTGAGCTGCCATTTTCAGCAAGCTGTCCACAACTCCAAGTTCCCTCTCTTGGTCAGTCACCATAAGCTCAAATCTCATCAGCTTATACCAGAAGTTGGGATTTTTTACCCCAATGTGTATTACTTTATTTATTATTTAAAACATTTTTATCTTTAAAATAAAAACTTAAAAATTCACAGTTGCTTACACTAAACCAGATCTAGCATTTTGATGCGCACTTTGGAACTCTTCACAGTCCCCTTTTGGTTTTAACAGCCCCAAACAGTTTGGTACCATCAGCAAACTCGGCCACTTCATTTCTCATGAAATCTGGAATAATCTTGAATAAGTTGAAAAGCATTGTTTCTAGTACAGATCCATATGGGACCCCATTGTTTACACCTCTCCATCAGGGAAAAAATGCCATTTATACCTATTATCTGCTTTCTATTCTTTAACCAGTTACTGATAAGTAAGAGGACCTCCCCTCTTGTTCCATGACTGCTAAGTTTAATCAGGAGTCTTTGGTAAGGATCTTTATCAAAGTTCCTTTGAAAGGTCAAATAAACAATGCCTACCAGATTTCCCCATTCATATGGGTACTGACACTCTCAAAAGAACTCTAAAAGTTTAGTAAAGCAGGAAACCATGATGATTCTTTTTCAGCAGGGTTTCTCTTTCTTTATGCTTACTAATTCTAGCTTTAATGTTTCTATAGATTGGATACCCATATATTGGACATTATATGAGCAAAGCTGGCTTGTGCCAGGGGTCAGACTAGATGGCCCAGGAGATCCCTTCTGACTTGCTATGTTTCTATGTTAATACAGCATTCAACCAATTTATCCGGAACATACACCAAGATAACTGGCCCATAATTTCCTTGATACCCTTAAATCCCCTTCTAAAATTAGTATCATATTAGCCATTCTTCAGTCCTCTGGTACACAGACATAGGGACGGTTACATATTTTTGTATGAAGGTCAGCAATTTCATATTTCGGTTCTTTAAGAATTCTGGGATGGTTGCCATCTGGGCTTGGTGGTCTATTAACTTCCACCTTGTCAGTAAGGTTAAGAATTTCATCTTTCATCACCATCCTGCCTTAATTCCTCCAACTCCCTTCCTGAATGCCTAAGCTCAGGAACAGGTATCTGCCCAGTATCCTTGCTGAGAAGACAGATGAAAATAATTTATTCAGCTTTTTTGCAGTCTCCTGATCCTCCTTTAAATCCATTATCATCCAATGGTCCCTGGCTGATATACTGTTTCTGATATACTTAATTATCATTGGTCTTGATATTATTAATGCTTTTTATTTTATCATTAGCTTGCATCCCTTTTGTTCTCCTCATAGAGAAAGATCCTCATAGAGAAAGATCACTCTCTTCTTAAGGTCCAAACAATATTGTCAACTACCAGCAACTTCCCTGTGATTTCCCACCAATTCTTCTGTCCGTTTATTTACCAGAGAACATCATGAACAAAAAAGACAGAGTAGGTGAATATTATCTTCTGATTATTAGCACTAGTAGCCCTTCATCTGGAGGTACCATATGAGAGCTTTCCTATTTCTTCTAATAGATAGTTCTTCAATAAATAACTCATTATTTATTTAGCTTGCAAACTCAAATCTGTGGCTTCACTTTCATTAGTTTTCTAGGAGGGAAGCCTGTATTAATTAGTCAGAAATAATTTTACTGTGCAAATAAAAAGTCATACTCATATATGACTACAGAAGACTTGTGCATCTTTGCCATTACAAGTGCACTTATTACTCCAATCCAAAATGGCTTCTAAAAACAGATTCAACTTACTTGAGGTCTTCCAGCTCTTCCAATCATTTGCAAAATATCAGTCTCACTGTATTCCTGAAACATTCCTCCAGCATAATGCATTGTTGATTTTATAATTACTAGGTGTGCTGGTAGATTTACCCCCATAGCAAGGGTACTAGTAGTAACTGCAAGCATTCAAATAATTCACTTATAACATTTATTTTCAAAAAGCAACAGACATGTAGTATTATGCTGTAGTATACTAGGCGCTCTCCTTTTCCGGGGAGATATGGCATAAGCTTAACAAATTATGTATCATGTGGAAAGAGTGGCTAAAGTGAAGTTTTTCTCCCTCTCATAATACTATAAAGAGTCATCCGATAAAGCTGAATGATCAAAGATTTGAGACAGTCAAAGGGAAATACTTCTTCACCTAGCACATGTGTAAACTATGGAATTTACTAACAGAAGGCATGGAGATGGTTAGATGGCCTTAAAAGGGATTAGACAAATTCACAGAGGATAAGGCTATCAATGGGTAATAACACGATGGCTATATGCTATCCTCAGGATCAGAGGCAGAATAGCTATTCTACACCTAATTCTACATCTATTCTGGTTTTATTGCATACAAATGGGACCTGCAAAAAATCTTGCAGTGTGGAGCACTCCTGTTTAGTGTTTCAGCCAATTAGTCATGCCTTTTCCCAAGATACCTCATTTTATTTTCTCACCCCATTTTTTTCCTGCAATGATCAGTCAGCAGTCCATACCCACTGATCATGCCAATTTCTTAAAGGTTTTTTTAACAGTTTTTTAAATCTCAGGATTCCTCTAAGCATGGTGATGCCTTCCTCTTGTCCATGAATTGTACCATTTTTTCTACACTTCGAAGATGACCTCACTATTATTATATGAACTACCCATCATTATTTATTCTACACTTTAAAAATTAAATAATATATAGCAGCAAATAATATTTTCTCTTTTACAAGATTATGACTACAGCTGCAATCAGCAAAGTGTTCTGGAGGTATGAACCCATTCATTGAAAATATATTATTTTCTTAAAATAAATAAGAACCCATTCATTTTAAGCAGGCTTACACCAGTACTGTATCATATCATATCAATGTCATTTGTGTATATCATGGGCTGCAATAGTGCACCTACTTAGCCTACTATTGGTGCTCAAATCTTAAAAGCCCAGAGTTGATTTAACAGTAGAATTTTGGGCAGAAAGCAAGTCCTTCTGATGAGACAACACTTACTATCTGCCAGAAAACCTTAGGTTATAATTTGAATACATTTAGAACTTATCGTTCTAGCTAATTATGACCATATGAATTAAAAATGAAAATCCAACTGATGTTACATTTATCTCAAGTGGACAACATTATATATTTGTTGTAAAATAACAGAAAACTGAGATCAACAATTCTTAAAGGTTTCATGAGAAATCTTTTTTTTATGGCAATTATTTATTATTTATTTGTTTAGGATATTTGTATGCCATCCTATTGCAAAAGCCTCAGGACGGCTTACACAAATAAAATACAAATATCTAACATAACATAAATTAATTAATGACTCACTCTGGCTGCAATTAAAATATGATGATAAAATTCAATATTAAAACTTATTAAAATATTGATTAAATAAAAAGGTCTTAACCTGGCGCCAAAAAACATATAATGATAGCGCCAGGTGGACCTCTCTGGGGAGCACATTCCATAGATGGGGTGCCACCGCAGAGAAGGCCCTCCTCCAGGTACTCTGTCTCCTAATATCTTTCACGGAGGGTTTCCAGAGGAGGGCTTCTGCTGCCAATCTCAGGGGCAGGAGAGCAAATAAGGAAGATGGCGTTCCTTTAGGTATCCTGGTCCCAAGCCATTTAGGGCTTTATAGGTAATAACCAGCACAATTAATTCATCACAATAGTAATCCTCCAAGGTAGCATGCGTGGACTTGTCCTATTTCATTTTTACAGTATCCCTGTGAGATGGATCAGACTGAGCAAATGACAGGAATTTGAATTTAGTTCTCCCTAGGTCATGCCCACCAACCTATACAATAGACTACAGAGGCTCTTCATTTTGATAGAAACCTATTACTGTTATTATTTATACTTATTAAACTAACATATTAAAAGTTTGTCCTTTCTAGCAAAGAACAACTTCTTTTTACTAAAAGTCCATCAAACTATTCACTTTTGTTATTTAACACTTCTTAAACACTTATTAAATTAATATAATCATAAGATACATCATTATCAGGATGGTCATGTTCATTTTTGCAAATAAAAACCTATTAAATTTTAGAATGCAGTTCTATGAAAATGAGTGTAAGTTCCTGAATTCAGGGACTCACACTCACCCAATGCAGACTGGGATAAATGGCAGTAGCAATCTTCACCTCTCTATTCCTCCCACTATGTATTTTCACTAGGTAGCTACTTTTGGCAATCTACTGTTAATGTATCAGAGGGAAAGAGGCTAGACAGAACCCAGGATACCTTGTATCTTAGCCTCCCCCATGTCTTCTCCTCCCCACTCCCAAAATGTCCCCTTCAACCAAGGTAACTTCACTGACTCCAGAGACCATCTGGTGCAATAAGGGGACAGGACAGGGAACTGGAGCTTTGACAGTCAGGTCTGAGGTCAGACAGCAATCTCTGAACTTGGTACTAAGAAGTCAAAAATCCTATGGCCCCTCAGATGACACCTATGGACCATGAGATCTTTCCCTCCAAGAACCAATATTGCATCAAAATTTTAAATTCTGAAATGCTTTGTACTCACAAAGAACTGGTATATCTCCTACATTAAAAGCTGTTTCAATAATTTTTCTATCAGAGACCTCTATTCCAGCATGATGATAAGCTACTCCACAGACCAAGAGATCTGCAAATAAATTTCAAACCAAAACATTATCAAATCATCTCACTGCACAAACAAAACCAAAAATTTCTCCCATTAGTACATGCTACATACCCCTCAGCCTGGCATCTTTTACTGAATTTGCAGACTTTTGTAATCTTCAAAAGAGGAAAGAGAAAATAGTAGAATATCGTTGTTAAGAAGACATTAAATACATTACAAAAACAAACTATGTTCAATGAATGCCACCATATGACCATATTGTAACCAACCATTTCATAATTGGACAGTGTCCAGTTCATATGCTCAAAAGGCAAACTATATTGCAACTTTTTCACCTTATCTGAACAGAACAAATGCCATGGATTGCTTGACTAGAAATGTATTTTTAATTAAAATTTGTTATGCAAATATAACAATCTGGGATTTCTCCCTAAGACATGTCAAACATACATTGGGAAAATCATGACTAAGGAAGCAATATTTTCTATAGCCCAATTAGCAGTATCCTTGACAGTTCAGTTTGCATTAATGTCTCAAAATGATGGGAATTATCTTAGATCAGAAATGAACATTCCATTCAGAGGTTCAGAAAAGGTTAGGAATATGATTTTCCCTGTTGCTTTTTACTGCCCCATGTCTCTTCTTAATCAATTATATCTTCTTTTTCTTCTCCCCTTTCCCTAGCTGTCTTCATGACATGCATCAGTAAAAAATGATTTTCTTTAGCAAATGAGTATGTATGAAAATATTTTGTTTGTTAGCCATCAGGCTTTAGGTCAAAAACAGATAGCAGTAATAATAGCAATAGATAACCATGATGTTTAGGCACTGCTCCTAGCTCAGCATATTGTCATGCCAGAATCACCATCTTCCTACTCTGCTGTAGACCTTCTGGGAACTATTCTGTACATGACAGTTTGTTCAGTCATCTTAAGGCCAGGTGGAAGCATGCTGATTTTTTTTAAAAAATGCTGCCTAAAATACTTTACAAACAAAATCATTTTACTCCACCTCTGTGGCCAGCCTACTTGCCTGGATTCAGAATAATACATTCTGGAAGAAGAAACACATTCAGACATGCACCTGCAGTTTACATTTGGATGCAAAACATCCTATGTGGCCCTATTTGTGCTATCAGGTGGTTGGGGGCCTTATGGGTATCACACTGTAAAGCAGATAGAGATTTCCAGACTGCACACTGGTAAAACATAAGGAATAATAAGAAATTTCTTGTGTAAGGAATATGAAACTACAGCACTACATACTAGTGGTTTTGTAGAACAAAGTTAACAGAAATGGCCTTTTATTATAATTGTGTGCAGACAGGCCATGTTTGGTATTCACATCCCAGTTGCTGATAGATTTATGCTACATATGTGCATGCCAATGTATACATATGGCCACATTTCATAAGCAGATTACAGAGGAAAGATTTACTCCAGAGTCTAAATAGTCAAGGAACCTGGTAAAAACATGAAGTTAATCATACAGTCACTGTGCTGGACCCAACAAATGGACTACTACTGTTGGAACAGCTGACCCCCAACCTTCTGAAGCAGATATGGGCCTTGCCAAGGGTGGGGGGAATCTGTTCTATTAGTTTCTGTTTTATTAGTGCAGCCTTCCCCAATCAGCATGGACAATGGCTAGAAAATACAGGAGTTCTAGTCAAACACATCTGGAGAGCACCAAGTTGGGAAGTCTGCACTAGTGAATGATCAGTATTGGACCCACCCCACTGTTAATTCATATTGCCTGAAGTATTGCTTGAAAAAATGTGTGACCCTCAGCATAATCATTTCTGGTGTTTAAATAGAATATTTAATTGTCTCACATTTCATTGGTTATTTACCCCCATCACCTACAAGCTATAAACTCTTGTGCTACTGATTTTATATCAGGTCTTTATAAAGAGGACATAGCTTATAACTTCATATGTTGTTGAATATCAACGTATACTAGGAGAAAGCCTGTATCATAAAACGTACCTTTGTTTCTGTTCTATATTCATAATAAATTTGACATCTTTTGCTAGTACAGAAGCAGCCTGCTGTACTCCTTTCCTTGTAGCACAAAACTGTAAATAAGAACATTCATGGTTTGGATTAATAATGCCAGAATGTACACAAGAACATTACAATTACAAAGGAAAAGCCATAGTACCACAAGAGTTGGCTTTTGTTCAGAATACGTTTGAATAACACTAGCAACTTTGTAGTTAAGTGTTAAATCAAATTTGAATTCCGTTTGGTTGCTGCTGCAAGGAAATCCAAGCACTATTTTGCGCAGCTTCACAGGGCGGTATCTTTCATCTACTTTCAGACATACAGCAGGCCTCTTGCCATCTGAAAGCCATTCTGCAATCTTAAAAGAGAAAATAAAGAACATTAGACTTGAAGCTAGAAAACCTGAGCTTAATTCCTGAAAATACCTTCTCAAGAGCAGCAGCATTTAATTCATGGAAGCTCCACAGGTACACATACTTTTAGGTGCTCTTTTCTGTTATGAATATACAATAATATAGTTGGTATAGTTAACACAATTTAGATCATTTAGGACGGTGGTGGCAAACCTATGGCACGCGTGCCGGTTCTAAACTAAAACCTCAGTATTCAGGTTTTATTGCAGTGTTGGCACTTTGTGATAAGTAAGTGGGTTTTGGATTGCAGTGTGGGCACTCGATCTCTAAAAGGTTTGCCATCACTGACTTAGGACGTGTAAATATATCCCAGGGGACTAGGCAGCTAAAGCCACCTTATCTCCTTTACATACTATGACAGCAGTAGTAATACAACAGAAGTTTCAATCATAACAGCTTTTGTCCCCTTTTTCCAGAAATCACTTTTCATGATCTTTGAGCTGACAGCAAGTTACAGCCCCTGCAATGTGCTGTTTGTGCACATTTTGGGCACAAACAGCACATTGTGTTGTCTCTGAGTTGACACCCCCAAGTGTTGAAGCAGCAAACTGAAGGGGTTGTCACTGGTTACCGCCTTTAAAAAAATTAAATTGCACAAATGTGTGCAAAAATTTTTTGTTAGTGTTTCATTTTTTGCTGGTTTTGTGCAACTGTGGAGGTACTTTTGTGAGGGTCTGAAGTAGGAAGTCTCCTGAACAATCCCCTCAGAGGTATCTGCCGTGAAAGCATAACAGACACAAATCATGGACATTGAGTCAAAGAGGCTGCAAGCTGATCCATTTTAAACTTTACACTATCTTAGCAGATGTGAGATGTCAAGGGAAAGCAAAGCTGCAAGTAATATTTGTTCATGAAAGCAAGCTGATAGATCAACCCCTTCACAGTGAGATCTTCCCAGTTTTTTGGCTAGATCTGACTCTTCTCAGTCCTTGTTCTTTTCTACCCTTTCCTGAAAATCAAGATGCTTGGGAAGTTAGAAAGTACAAGCCACCACATTTACTGGAGGGGTCAACTCCTGTATTGGAACAGAGCCACCTTAGTTGTTTGAATCGGAATCAGAACAGTGAAGGTTCTCCATAAGGAGGGTGGGGGGGTTCTTGTAGTGTATAGGCACAACAGAAGCATGTATGGCCCAAGTGTGAAATAACCCATGGCCTGGATCTATCACTAGAAGTTTTTAAAACTGATAAGGAAATCCAAGTTTACATGGTTTTTCAAAATAAAAATGAAGACAACTTTTAATGAGCCTTAAGTTTTCTTCAGCATTTTCCTTCATAGCATGGGCACTTCACATTGTCTCCTAGAGCTTATCTTCTTCCAAAAGGTTCTGTGTTGCTGAAAACAGCTATCAGTTTTAGACAAAAAAGTAAGAAGAACCCCATGCTAACAAAAATATAGCCACACCTTTGAATTTCTTG
This sequence comes from Varanus komodoensis, assembly GCF_004798865.1. Taxonomy (NCBI): domain Eukaryota; kingdom Metazoa; phylum Chordata; class Lepidosauria; order Squamata; family Varanidae; genus Varanus; species Varanus komodoensis. Next base: position 7,469,971 of record NW_025335641.1, read on the forward strand.
GTTCTTCTTTAATAAATAGAAACAGTCCAAATGGAGAATGGCTTGGGACAGTCAAAAATTATACTAAGTTCAACCTTTCACAAAGAACAAAGGGAAGATTAGAACTGCTTGTCAACAGTTTACCTTAAGCTTGTGAACCACCACCTCTCTTTTACCTTGCCTAATGCTAAAACTTTGGAATGAGACAGGGGCAGTTGGTGCTCCCAGCAGATCATCTTCTCTGAGGAGACCTTCTTGCCAAGAATGGCAAACATGGCATCACTTTCTTGCTGCAAATTATGGGACTTGCAGTTAGTACTAGTCACAGTGAGAAAAGACGCTCTGCTAACCTTTGGGAAGAAACAATGGCTGCAAAAAAAGTTTGAAAAATTGTGCAAAAGCATAGGAACACCTTACAAGCCTTTACCCTCACTCCTTTCAGATCAAAGAATCAACACTGGCACACTTCAGGACAGCATCAATATTGTCTATTTGATCAGCAGGGGCTCTGTTTTTCAGCGGATTTTCCATTTTCTTTTACCTGGAGATACCAGGGATTGAAACTTGAAGCATGCAAAGCATGGACTCTGGCAGTCAGCTAGGACTAATCAATAGGTTCTGGAATCAAATAATTAGAATGCCAGTGTTTAAGTTTGTTGGGTTCAGTAAATGGAGAATAATAATCTGGCAATAACAAAAATGGTTGCTTATCAAACACTGACTTTTAATTATCTGTCACAACAGTGAAATCAATGCACAAATACCAACATTTATCTTTTTGCCTTTGTCAGAGGTAGGTATATGCATGCACACATACGTCTGTAGCGGAAAAGAAAAAATGACTTTTTGAAATTTAGAAATGCAATCTCATTAACAGTTCTTACATCTTCTGCATTTGGGATTGTTGCAGAAACTGCCACAAATCTCATGGAAAGTATTAAGTCAGGATTCTCAAAGCCACACAAAAGAGAAGACTGAACAGTTTTCATCCGACTGACCACAACCTCAAGAGTAGCACCTCGACTCTCATCTTTCACAACATGTACCTATGGAATTATATGAGATTTGATTAACTTACCAGAGTTGGAGATAAGACAGTATAGCTTTGTGTGAAAGCTACCACCTATACCATGAGCAGCTATGTTAAGAGAAGAAACTTTTCATTTCTGCCAGAGCTGGGCTGCATGTCTTAAGGTTTGCATGAGGAAAACCACTGCAGATCCTGTAACTTGGGATATTCACTTTTTCCACAGAAAAAGCAAGCATGAACAAAGTGTATTTCAGGCAATACCATCGGCAATCCTGAATTCCAGATATTTAAGAATTTCTATAATGTAGAGAAAATGTGAGTACACAGTAGGGCAAACTGATAGTCTTTTTGATTCACTTCTATTTTGCCCATTGTACAGATAGTCCAGAGAGAAATTTGATTTCTGTTCCGTTACTTGCCAAAACTGGCAGAGAATTTAGTACAGAATATTATATTTCTTTTGATGAGTGTTCATAAAAGGGCTTTATTAATGAAGCAAAGAAGAACTGAGAGAATGTTATGATGGATTCATTTATATATTGTTCTTGCAAATATTTTATTTTTCTTCCTTTGTTTTATTGGTAATAGACTATGGCTATAAGCAATAAATTAATACAATTAAATAAAGTTGAATATGAAGTACTATGCTATGCTTTCAATCAATTTTGCTATGATTCATTTGTTATTGCTTTACCTCATCAATCAGGATCAGTCTCACTAGCTGAACTAAAGAGTTATCTCTCCACTTTCTAGTCATGCTATCCCACTTTTCCTAGATGAAAACATAAAATTATCATTATTATTATTGGTACAATCTATCATTATAGTTTTTCTATTAATTTTAATGGGTTTTTGTGAAAATATTGCTTGGTGATACATATTGTTTTTATTATTAGACTACAGCTATCAATCTGTATCTGTCAGGACCAGGGTCTGAGTGACCCTGCATGTACCTGCAGAACCAGGAGCAGCCTTGCAGGCTCTTGCAGGGAGCAACTGAAAAGCAATTATGTAGTGCAGCTGGAGGTCCTGCAGACTAGCATATAAGGCTTTCTGGCACTGATTCTTTGCCACAGCAACACAAGTAGTCTTCAGGACTCTCTTGTGCTCTGGTTTCTGCAACACCACACCTTGAGCGCCGCTCCAGCCCTGCTGCATCTGTTCCTGTCTTATTCCATTCTGCTCCTGCTTGCTCCAATTGTTCCTGCCTTGCTTCTGTTTGATCCTGTGTACCCTAGTCTGCTGTTGTTCTGCTCCTGTGTGTTCTTGCTTGCTCCAGTTGTTACTGCCCTGTTTCTGCCCACTCTTGTCTGGACCACCCTTACACGACTGTTTCCCCAACATCAGACCATTAGACTTTTTCTGGACTGTGCTCTCTCTCTCTCCTATACAATATTGGATTGCCTGCTACTTTGACCCTGACCCTGGACTGCTGACCACACCACCAGCCTCCAGCCCTGGTCCCAGTGTTCTGCCTGTCCCAACTGCAACCGATGTTCCAGCCCTTACAGTATCATGTGCAAAAGAAAACAGTTCTAACAAGTCCCTCTTACAAGTTAAAGCTATTTTTATGCAAAAAACATAGCGCAAATTCCAAATAATGTCATAGTAATCCAAATTTCTGTATAATTTCTGTAAAATTTGGATTATGCTGACACTATTAATGTGCATAACAATTTGCACAGAAGAGAAACCTGACAAACAGTGCTACATGAAACAAAAACAGAGACTGCTTACAGGTTGATAAATTGTAAGCCAATCTTCCCCAACCCAGTACCCTCCAAATAATCTGGACAACTCTGCCCAGTATTCCTGACCATGAGCCATACTGGCAAGAGTTGATGAGAGGTGAAGTCCAAAACATCTGGAGGGTGGTAGGTTAGGGAAAGCTAATCAAATTTACTGCTGCAAGTAATATTTTTTTCAAGCAATCCAGAAGTTTTCCAGTACTTTCCTACTGTTAGAAACTGAAAAATAAGTACATACTCAAGTAATACTAATTGTATGAAATTATAAGTATCTTGCATTAAAAACTGAGGCAGAGTTAGCTGCTAAGTACTGTGAAACCTACTGGTGTAGTCAAAATTATGTGGGCATGCTGTATTTCAAATAAATCATCCATTGCAGTATCCCCTGTTAGTTCCTTACAGATGAGTCCAATGGGTCCAAATTTTTCTTTCCAGTCATCAAAACGCTGACTGCAGAGAGCTTTTATTGGAGCTACTAAAAACAATACAGAGTAGTCGGGGGGGGGAACAAGACAGGTTTGAACAGATCTTCGAACATATCATGTACAATGATCAGATTTTTCAAGCAAAACAAAAACTCTACCATTCTTTTCTTACAAGTTAAGAACAGCATTCTTAGCTTACCTAAGCTGAGAAGATACACCAATTCTAACCACCAGTGAGGGAAGAGCAAGTTTTTTTTTTTAAGCATACCACCAGTATTTGCTCTAGCTGGCATGAAATCAGCAAGATTTGGAGAATGGCATTTCCTCTACCATGAATGTGGCTCCCTCCCCATCATATTGCTCTGTATTTTTTTTTCACCTTCACTTTGTGGAATATAAATAGATAAATATTTAGAATACAAATAGGCAAAGATGCAGTACAGAAGCTCACTGGGGTTCTAATTCCTGCTCAAAGTTTGTTTTGCCTCATCTGGGTTCTCAAACAGAAGTATATTTTATTTAATCATGAACAGTGTGTATTTTCATTCAGAAAAAGTACGTGTGTACATTTCCCTCCACCATAGGTTAAAGTGTGAACATGAGGATTTAGGAAGAAATGCACATTTGCACAAGTGCATATTTTTGGAAATATGAAAATATTAAAACATGAAAGTAAGTTGTTCAAATTACAAAAACTTTCTGAGAGTCTCACTGTCTGCATTTGTATCTGGGATTGTGAAAAGAACAAGTTCACAGGATTTGCAAACAGAAATGAAATTCTTGTAATTTTATCCTCTTGCAAATAATAAAAGCTTACTAGCTCTTTGGATAGAGTAAGCAGAATTATCTTACCTTTTGAAGGCAGAATGGCATATTGTAGTGGCAAAGGTGCAGTTCCTATATTTATCTTTTCTAAACAAAGTGAACGCAGGATATAAAATGTCAGTGTAGTGTCTCTAACTAGAACGCCCCAGTTGTCAGCAACTGGCACCTTATCTCTTGTGGTTCTGCTTCTCTACAGAAAACTTAGCTAACTAAGCACTGACTAAGCACTGCAGTACAAGGCTGCTGGATACACATAATTACAATAACTATCAAATATGCCACAGGCCAATCTCTTCTTATCTAGGCTGGTTAAGCCCTGATCAGAGCTGGCTTGTAATTATAATTACAATTATAATTGTAAGTTGTTCCCACACACAAATAGCAACAGCAGACTCCTGGTGCCTTGCCTCACTTTGCTTTACTCCACTGTTTTCTCTGGTACTCAACTTCCAAGCTGGAACTGGCCCTTTGCCCTGTTCCAACTATGCCTCTGTCTCCTTGGGCCATGATCGACTTCTCCAGCCTATTTGGACAACTCCTTTGTTTTGGCACCTGACAACCAGAAGCCAGTTTCAGCCAAGCCCTTATACTGGACAAGGGGTTTTTAAGAGAAGATTGGCAGGCAGGGTGTGCTCAACACTTTTGGACTTCCCTGCAACTTCTACCCCACCCCCCAGCAAATTTCCTTACAACCACCTTCTTCTAGTCTCAAAGCCCAGACAGACAGTAAAACCTAGGGAGTGCAAAAGTCATCCAGCACTGTGTTGGTATCATGACAGAAACATAAAGTTGGTAATCCCATGCATCCTTGTCATGGCCAGTTCTGCATGTGCAGTCATATAGAAAGGAAGCAAACAGCATGGGACCTCAATACTGCCTCAGGGAGGTTTATCTGAAACCTCAGACAGGTTTCACACTGAGACTAACTCACTAGGTAAAGACACACAACAGCAACACACATTGCAAATCAAAAATAAATCCTTTGGCAACGTGTAAGCACACATTTATTGTTGCTGCCATAATTCTACACCCAATAACCAAAAATAATACAATCTACCTAACAAAATATGAATGAAATATTTGTCTTCTTGATTGTTAATAATAACAACAACTCTTCAACATATGGCATACTTACAATAGATAATTTTAACATTTGACCAAGGCATTGGCACTTTAATTAACAACCTGGTAATTGCAAGCTCAAATATTACAGTTTTTCCAGAACCAGTTGGTGAACAGATCACAAAATTCCTGTCTGTGTAAAGAAGCTAGAAAATAATAATAAATAGTAAATGGAGCACAAAGCAAGTGCATATATTTTGCCTAAAACACTTGGAAAATTTTGCAAACACTTATCACTTCTATATAGGTGCACATTTCACTAAATCACAGCTGATGCAACCTTCCACATTTTTAATTATTTTTTTCTGTATTAGATGTGAACTTTTTTACTTTACACAAGAGAAAAAAAGTAAAATGGGATGAAGTCTTTTTCCTTAGTATCTGCTACTGAGCAATTACAAAGAATATATGATAAAACTAGGAACTTATGTTACAAAGACTGTGATAGAGTTGCTATCACAAAAGCCATCACTGAAGGAAGGAGCACACATAATCTATGAAAATATGTAGTAGAATTTGTTCTTCAGTAGCATTTTCACAATAAATTCCAAGTAATCGTCCTCTAGCCATGCAGCCACTATTATTAGTTGCACAGTGTGCAACCTTATATATGGCTACTCAGAAATAAGTTCTATTGACTCCAAAATGGCTTATTCAAGACTTCACCAGTCTGGTGCCCTCCAGATGCTCTGGGCTTCAACTCTCAGCAGCCCTAGACAGCCTATGACCAGGAATCCTATACTTCCAGTTACACAGGTATAGGATTGCACCCATGTGCACAAAGTTCTGTTATAAGGAACATAACAGTTTAAGTATATATAACTCTGTTATCAAAATAACATCATCCTCTTTAAAAGGTTTGCAGCAGGGGTGGGAAACTTCAGGTCTGGGATCCGTACAACTCTCCTTGAGTCCAGCTTCTGTGCCATTCTTTTCTCCCATTCCAAAGGGTTAAAATGCCTCTCAAAATGTATTTCCTACCCTTTTCAGAAAACTGAAAGGTTTAGTTATTGAGAGTAGAATCTTTAAGATACAGCATGCTGGATGTATTGGCCTCATCTACCACCAGAATGAAGCTTCTGAGAGCTTTTCCAAAATTCAGTTCAGTCCTTGAACTGAAAGTTTCCCCATCTCTGGTATATATCAAGCTCTTTTTGAATAATGGTATAAATTGCAGTATAAATCATGAGAACAGCTAAACAAATCCAATAACTAATCTGCTCATGTCATGCCACCTGGATCTGGACACCCCCTGGACCAGGTTTCCTGTCCTTCAGAGTCCAGACCTGGAGTCTTTTAAACACTGCCACCCAAAAAGAACCTATTGACCCCTCAGCAGTCTGCTGTGAGAAGTTTTCCCATTATTTTGAGGATAAAATTGCTCATATCCATTGCAAATTGGATGCCACAGTCACTGCAGTATTGCCTTTGGAGATGTTCATTGCACTATCTGATCCATCTTTGCTGGATGAGTTTCTGCCTTTGCACCCGAAGATGTGAACAAGATGCTTAGCCTAGACCAGCATACCACTTGCTTGTTCAACCTTTCCAATCTTGGCTTATTGGAAGTTCTAGGGAGGGGATCCACACCTGAGTCCTGGAGGCTGTAAATACCTCCCTGCAGAAGGGAATGGTGCTGGCTGCATTGAAAATGGCCATGGTTACAGCACTCCTAAAAAAAAAAAAACCTAATCTGGATCCAGGTGTCATGGATAATTATACACAACAGCCAGTGTCCCTTTCCTGGGCAAGGTGATTGAGTGTGTAGTGATTGTGCAAATCCAAGCTCTCTTGGAGGAAAAAGATTATCTTAATCCATTTCAGTCCAGTTTCAGGCCTGGCTTTGGGACTGAGACTGCCTTGGTCGCCCTGTGGGATGACCTTTGCCAGGAGAGAGACAGGAAGAGTGCAACCCTGTTGATTCTCCTGGACCTCTTAACAGCTTTTGATGCCATTAACCATGGTATCCTTCTGGAGCACCTAGCTGGGTTGGGAGTTGAAGGCACTGTATTGCGCTGGCTCTGCTCCTACCTGGGGTACGAACTCCAGATGTTGGTACTGGGGGATTATCACTCTGCATCTTGGCATTTATGTCATGGAGTACCGCAGGGTTTGATTTTATCCCCCATACTTTTTAACATCTACATGAAACTGCTGGGAGAGGTCATCAGGATGTTTGGGATAAGTGTTATCAATATGCTGATAACACTCAGCTCTATCTCTCTTTTTCAGTTGACCCAGGTGTGGTGGTCTTTGCCCTTAACTGATATCTGAACTCAGTAATGGATTATATGAGGGCCAATAAGCTCAAGCTCAAACAAGACAGAAGTACTGTTGGTGAGTAAACCTCAAGTTCAACTGGAAGATTGTAAACCTGTCCTGGGCAGGGCTGCACCCCCCCACCTCAAAGGACCAGGTTCATAGTCTGGGGGTGTTCCTGGACCCTGAACTCTCCCTGGTCACCCAGGCGGACTTGGTTGCTAGGAGCACCTTTTATCAGCTTCAGCTGATTTACTAGATATGCTCCTACTTGGATGAGGGTAGTCATTCATGCACTGGTAACTTTCAGACTGGGTTACTGCAATGAACTATATGTAGGGCTTTCCTTGAAAACAGTCCAGACTCATCAAATGATGAAGAATAGGGCAGCATGGTTGCTAATAAGGACTGGCTCTTATGAACATATTACACCTGTCCTTCGTCAGCTGCTTGGCTGCCTTTTCCCATCCAGGCTAAATTCAAGGACTTGACCAAAGTCATATAAAGCTCTAAATGCCTTGTCTTAGGGGGCACCTTACTTCATATATTCCTGCCCATCATTTAAGGTCATAAATGAAGGCCCTCCTACAAGTCTTTGCCCCAAAGGAGGTTAAGGGGAGGTTGCAAGGAGGGCTTTTTCTGTGGTGGCACCATAGCTATCTAATATGTTACCATCAGAGCCAGCACCTACACTCTGCTGAGTTTAAAGTGCCTGGCAAAAATGTTCCCTTCCTTTCACACTTATGGTACCACTTAGATGTTATTTACATCAATTGCACTAGTTTTAATTTACTAACTTACATTTTATTGCTTTTGATTATTTGTTATTTCATTTTGTGCATTTTAATTGTATTATTTTATTTATGTTACCTATTGGTAATTTTATTGTAACTGCTGCCCAGAAAGCATGATGGTAATGGGTGGTCATTAAACAAAATAAACAAATAAATAAGTAAATATACTCAATAACATTAGTAATGTTGGTTGGTACAGTGATTAATACACTTACCTTACAGGGTAATCCTATGCACACTTATTCAATGTTCACCAATGCTAACTCCCAGGTAAGTGTGCATAGGATTCCAGCCATGAGTATATATTCAATTTGGCAGCACAACAAGCTAAGGTTCACATCATTGATCTCATACCACATACTTTCTCCAGTCCCAGGCAAACAGCAGGAACAGAAAGTTTGTTGAGCCTCTAGGACACTGCTATCTTGTCAGGTCACGAATTAAATATGCTGAGTTTATAGGAATGAGGATTTGGTTGCATTAATCCTACTTAGAATAGTTTCAAGGAAATGAATGGAATTTAAATAGGACATTGGATACAATTCACATTTTATGAAATTGGCAACAAAGATCACTGCCTTGTCATGGCAAAGGGGCTTGCGTAGCTCAGTGAAGCTATGAGCTATGCCATGCAGAGCCACCCAAGACGGACAGGTCATAGCAGAGAGTTCTGACAAAACGTGATCCACTGGAGAAGGAAATGGCAACCCACTCCAGTATCTTTGCCATGAAAACCCCACGGACAGTACCAAAAGGCAAAAAGATATGACGCCGGAAGATGAGCCCCTCAGGTCGAAAGGTGTCCAAATTGCTACTGGGGAAGAGCAGAGGGCTAGTACTAGCAGCACCAGAAAGAATGAAGCGACTGGGTCAAAGTCGAAAGGACACTCAGTTGCAGATTTATCTGGTGGTGAAAGGAAAGTCTGATGTTGCAAAGATCTATACTCCATAGGAACCTGGAATGTAAGATCCATGAATCAAGGCAAGCTGGATGTGGTCAAACAAGAGATGACAAGACTGAACATCGACATCTTAGGAATCAGTGAACTAAAATGGACAGGAATGGGTGAATTTAATTCAGGTGACCATTAGGTATACTACTGCAGGCAAGAATCCCTCAGAAGAAATGGAGTAGCCTTCATAGTCAATAAAAGAGTAGGAAAAGCAGTACTGGGATACAATCTCCAAAATGACAGAATGATCTCAGTTTGAATCCAAGGCAAATCATTCAACATCACAGTAGTCCAAGTCTATGCCCCAACCACTGGTGCTGAAGAGGCTGAAGTTGACCTACAACAACTTGAAGGTCAACAACAACTTGTTCTATGAAGGCCTACAACACCTTCTAGAATTAACACCAAAAATGATGTCCTTATCATCATGGGGGATTCGAATGCTAAAGTAGGAAGATAACCGGAATAACAGGCAAGTTTGGCCTTGGAGTACAAAATAAAGCAGGGCACAGGTTGGTAGAATTTTGTCAAGAGAATATGATGGTCATAGCAAACACTCTTTTCCAACAACCCAAGAGACGACTCTACACATGGAAATCACCAGATGGTTAACACAGAAATCAGATTGACTATGTGCTCTGCAGCCAAAGATGGAGAAGCTCTATACAGTCAGTAAAAACTAGACCAGGAGCTGACTGTGGCTCAGATCATGTGCTTCTGGTTGCAAAATTTAGGCTTAAATTGAAGAAAGTAGGGAAAAACACTAGGCCACTCAGGTATGGAAATCATATCCCGGATAAATATACAGTAGAGGTGACAAATAGATTTAAGGAATTAGATCTGATAGACAGAGTGCCTGAAGAACTATGGATGGAGGTTCGCAACATTGTACAAGAGGTAGCAACTAAAGCCATCCCAAAGAAAAAGAAATGCAAGAAAGCAAAATGGCTTTCTGAGGAAGCTTTACAAATCGCTGAGGAAAGAAGGGAAGCAAAAGGCAAGGGAGAAAAGGAAAGATACACCCAATTGAATGCAGAATTCCAGAGAATACCTAGAAGAGATAAGAATGTCTTCTTAAATGAACAGTGCAAAGAAATAGAAGAAAACAATAGAATAGGGAGGACCAGAGATCTCTTCAAGAAAATTGGAGATATGAAGGGAACATTTCATGCAAAGATGGGTATGATAAAGGACCAAAATGGCAGGGACCTAACAGAGGCAGAAGAGATTAAGAAGAGGTGGCAAGATTACACAGAGAAACTATACAAGAAAGAGCTTAACGTCCCTGATAACCACGATGGGGTGGTCACTGACCTCGAGCCAGACATCCTGGAATGTGAAGTCAAATGGGCCTTAGGAAGTCTGAGCAACAACAAAGCTAGTGGAGGTGGCAGTATTCCAGCTGAGCTATTCAAAATCTTAAAAGACGATGCAGTAAAAGTGCTACACTCAATATGCCAGCAAACCTGGAAAACTCAACAGTAGCCACAGGATGGAAAAGTCAGTTTACATTCCGATCCCAAAGAAGGGCAATGCCAAAGAATGTTCAAACTACCACACCATTGCACTCATTTCACATGCTAGCAAAGTTATGCTCCAAATCCTACAAGGTAGGCTCCAGCAGCATGTGGACTGAGAACTACCAGAAGTACAGGCAGGATTTCGAAGAGGAAGAGGAACTAGAGATCAGATTGTCAACATACGCTGGATCATGGAGAAGGCTAGGGAGTTCCAGAAAAACATCTACTTCTGCTTCATTGACTATGCTAAAGCCTTTGATTGTGTGGATCACAACAAATTGTGGCAAGTTCTTAAAGAGATGGGAGTACCAGACCATCTTGTCTCTTGAGAAACCTGTATGCAGGTCAAGAAGCAACAGTGAGAAATGGACATGGAACTACTGATTGGTTCAAAATTGAGAAAGGAGTTCAGCAAGGCTGTATACTGTCATCCTGCCTATTTAACTTATATGCAGAGCACATCATGAGAAAGGCGAGGCTAGATGAATCACCAGTTGGAATTAATATTGCTGGGAGAAATATCAACAACCTCAGATATGCAGATGATACCACTAATGGCAGAAAGTGAAGAGGAACTAAAGAGCCTCTTGATGCGGGTGAAGGCGGAGAGTGCAAAAGTTGGTTTGAAACTCAACATTAAGAAAACAAAGATCATGGCATCCAGTCCTCTCACTTTCTGGCAAATAGATGGGGAAGAAATGGAGGTAGTGACAGATTTTATTTTCCTGGGCTCCAAGATCACTGCAGACAGGGACTGCAGCCAAGAAATTAAAAGATGCTTGCTCCTGGGGAGGAAAGTTATGGCAAATCTAGACAGCATACTAAAAAGCAGGGGCATCACCCTGCAAACAAAAGTGTGCATAGTCAAGGCTATGGTTTTCCCAGTTGCAATGG
>NW_025335641.1:7481619-7539487 GCF_004798865.1 Varanus komodoensis
AATTGTGGTGCTGGAGGAGACTCCTGCGAGTCCCTTGGACCGCAAGGCGATCAAACCAGTCAGTCCTAGAGGAGATCAACCCTGACTGCTCTTTAGAAGGCCAGATCCTGAAGATGAAACTCAAATACTTTGGCCACCTAATGAGAAGGAAGGACTCCCTGGAGAAGAGCCTAATGCTGGGAACAATAGATGGTAAAAGAAGGAGGGGACAGCAGAGAATGAGGTGGCTGGATGGAGTCACTGCAGCAGTTGGTGTGAGCTTAAGTGGACTCCGGGGGATGGTGGAGGACAGGAAGGCCTGGAGGAATGTTGTCTATGCAATGGGTTGGACACAACTTCGCGACTAACAACAACATAGACTACTTTACCACATATAATAATTCAATATCAGCGTGTTTAAAACTATTCCATACTTACATCATCCATAGCCTTGGATTGAACATAATTAAAATAAGGGAACTCCTTGAAAATATTTCTAAATTGAATAGCTTAAAATTATATTAAGGAAACACACAGATCAGTGAAGAATGGATATAACTTTAACACTTAAATATATTCTCCAAATTTAAGTAAGACTCTCTGCTTTTACACATTTGTATAAAGAAACTTTACATGGAGAATTAGTAATTCCCGGGTTTAGGGATGCAATGATAAGGCTGAAATCCAACTCACTTACATTCCCCAGCCCATTTGCTCATGCTTGGTCCTTGCCAGAAAGCAAGATGAACCAAGCTCAAGTCTGTGAACACTCAGGAACTCTAATAGTTTAATTGAGTAAAAGATGCAAAGCATGCAATTCTTTATGCAAAGAGCATAAAGCCCATAAGTCAAGTGTCTGGAAGCACAACTCGTACAGTGGATGTGCAGATGGCATGTGCACAAACCATCTTTGCTGACTCTCTTGGACTTACTTTCTGCCAGAAGCCCACATGAACACCTGGTATGAGGCAGACTGAAGACAAAAAGAAATCAAACCGGAGTCCAGTAATATTTAACAGATTCACACCAGTAAACTGGATTCCTTACATGTCACTACCAAAGCTAGGGAAACAACATTTAAAAAAACCCCAAAAACCTTGAAGGCACAAAAATCCAAACATTTTTTTCCAATAAAGCAAACCGACCTTTGGGGGAAACTGAAATAAAAGTAAAAATACAATGAGGAGAGCAATTCTATGGTCAGAGCAATCCTCTGCAGTATCCAGCCATCTGCAAGATTGCTTGGATTCTCAGCTACAAGAACAGAAAATTGCTCCAACCTCATAGCTGGGGATCAGGATCTTGACCCTTCATTACCATGCGGAAAGAACCACATCAGGTCTTTCTCTAAAGTCAGAAGAATGACCTTGGAGAAGGGATGGAAGGGGAAGAGGAAGGAAACAGTGCTGCCAATATTTAAGGTGGCACCCTGGCCTCCTCCTTCCCACTCTGCAGTACAACACAAAGATCAGCTGTCTAACATCTTTGCAGGACAGAAAGCAAAAGGTTACTCCCATACATGCACAGAATGTTTATGAACCTCCAAGTCTAGAGGGTTACAGGCAGCTTCACAGAATTGTGCTGTAACTTATCAAGCCTAAACATTATTCAATATTTTGGCAGAATGTTCCAATATTTTGGTAGAATATTTGGTGGCCTGTTAGAGCCCACAGTCATAGTGAGTATGATTATGTTTATTTTTCCTTTTCTATGGCCATTGGGACAATAACAAGTTAGCTTCCCTGATACAGCTACATATTGTTATTCTGGATTTTAAAAGCATATTAAAATTATACCTTATATCCTAAATAACCAAGAAAATTTATATTTGTAGCACATAAAAGGATACGTATTTCAGTCACAGGCCTCAAAACTGTCGAGTTTTTTTCAGTTATTTCTAGTAAAGAATAAGTGTTTGTTTTAGCTATCATCCATTCCAAAGGGATATTAAACTTCTTTCAGCCTAAGGGTCAAATTCCATTTTGGAAGCACTGTTAGGGGTCCTATATGAATGATGGGCAGCTCCAAAGCAAACAGAGTAGAAGCAAAAATACCAGCATATTTTAGCTTAAAGCTCTTAGTGCCGGTAACTTAACCTTAGGAAAGGCAGTGCAACCCTTCAGAATGGGGAAAAAACTGCACAAAAGCTCTGAAACCACCAAATGATTCGTGGTCAGAGAAAAGAGCTTAGTCATCCAAGGAAGCCTGTTCAAGGAGCCTAGACTGGGCCTGCAGAAGGGTCAAATTTGGCTCCAGGCCTGAATGTCAACTTCCCTAATTTCCAATATCAATAAATATCCAATAAAAAACAAAATTGTTTCTGGGCATGCTTCAAGTAGTCCTACTGAAGTAAGTGCAAAAAAGTACTATTACTAACTTAAGTTTCATTGTTTTTAATGATCTACTCTACACATGACTAAGACTGGATACAACCCAATAGCTATCCTGCTTGGACAAGTTGTGCATATAGTACTAATTTCTGTAAATGCTCTGTCTTATCATATGCCTTATCGTAAGTCTTGATGCATCAGTAAACATGCTAAGGTTAGGATATAATAACCTAATGTACATTGACGTTGCAGGTGACTACACCTAATCTTGGAAACTAAGCAGGGTTGGGCCTGGTTGAAATCTGGATGAGTGATTTAAATGTTGTGAACTGTCCAAACAGCTTCAGCTATCGGTGATATAGAAATGTAATTAATAATAATAAATCGATTCAAGCATTTAAGCAAAGCCAGAAGTCTGCAATCTTCAAAAAGCTAAGTTGCAAAGGCATATGTCCTGAATCAATCTGAGGAATGCAAACTAAAAAGTTTGTGAGGTCTGCTTTACAACAATGTGCCTGTACACTTAAGAGTAAAACATATCTATACATAAAATAGTCTACAGATGAAGCATTTCCAAAAAAAAAAAAAAAGTGAGAATGCAGTTTATCACTTCTGAAAAGATTCTGTGCCATGTTAGACTGCCTTATCTGAAGGAGCTTATTCCACAATGCAAGGGTGTGGTCTCCCATGAATTGTTTGTGAAAAGTATCAAATATGTGCCCTCTATCTCCTACCACTTCTAGCTTTCTAGAGCTCTTTCATACTGCATCTCTTGCTCCGATTCACCTTCAAACTGCAAAGGGGCTTCAATTAAAGAAAGAATTGCTAGTGTAATGCTGAAGTAATTCTTTGCTGCAACCAGGCAGGATTAAATTTGATTCAGCAGGGCAAGGTGCAAAAGAGGAAAGACAGAAGATGTGAAGGGACAATGCATGGTGTTTTTTTCATCAGTTTCCTGGATTGACCTCAAAACAGCAAGCACTAAGCTCTCTGAGACATGCATTTAATTCCACCCCATTATAATTACTTTAGTCTTATCTGGCTTAGGTGTACCTTTTTGTGATTCACATCCTTTTTTTTTCTAATTTGCTTCTGACCTTCTCCATGAATACTGCTGTGTTTCTTACTTTATATTACTCAAACAGATTTAACTATTGTGTATTTCCTGACTCCATCTACAGTTCTGTTCATGAATATACATTATTCATGGTTATTGCATGAAACCTGTGTTGTAAATACCTTTTGTAGGCAAAAAAAATTACAGAAAAAATGTGTAATTTACCTCCCATGCTAGAAGTCTTTGAAACACAAGGAAATGACTGTGCTTTTTCAATTCCATTTCCATTTGCAGAAACAGAAAAAATATCATTTACACTAAGCAGATTAAAATCTGGATATTGAGCTATCTGCATATTTTTTTTCCATTGGTCTTCTTTTTCCATCTCTTTGTTGTTAGTAATATTACAGTATATGCCAGTTCCTCTCTTGGTATTGGTGCTCTCTGTGTTGTCTACATTTACATACGTATAATTGGCTGGTTTAAATAAGCTGTAAGAAATGGAAAAGAATATTTTCTTATAATACACATACACATTTAGTTGCATAACAATGGTATTCTGTAGTTTCTATTACTTTCTTTCCAATACGTGATTAAAAAAAACAACAACAACTTAAAACAATCTTGCACAACTTTTGACTAACCTAGCTGAACACTGCCCATTGGTCTCATATGCTTCTCAAATCTATACACCTGTTCTTGCAGTCCTGGACAGGCAAATTCAGCTGGCTGACCCCTCATAAAAGCCCAGTGGGACACATTTATCTTAGAGGATAAGTTGAATAGATCCAGACCTAGAAATAAGTTAACTTTTTTGTTTTGTTTTTCAGAAGTAAAATTGCTGAACACAGCTTTAAAAACACTGTCAGTCTAAGAGAAGTAAAAATTGCAGTGAGTTTAGACCTAATGTAACATCCAAATCCAGGCATTCTGTATCTTTCTTACAATAAGATGCATCAGCAGTGTAGGGAAGATGTGTGACTTCCTGCTGGGAGACATTTGTCAGGAAATCTTTTACTTCTATTTTTTCTGCTTCAGCATAACATTCAAGAATATCATATGCTGTGCCTTCTGAGAACATCACATGGTTTGCATATTCCAAGGTCTGTCACAGTCACAAGTACACTGTATCTGGTCAGGAACAATTCCAGAAAAATAAAAAAGTAACCTAAAGGTAACACCCTTTCCTTTCTAAGAAAACACTGTTCATTTTACCACACTCTTCGCTTCTTCTTACTTTTATTACTTGCAACCAGTTAATCTGTTTGTTGCTATGCACTAACAAATCATCTCCAACTTATGGCACCTAGGAATGTACACCCTCCAAAATGCCCTGTCCTTGACAGCCTTGCTCAGCTCTTGTAAACTCAAGTCTGTAGCTTCCATTAAGAAATAAATCCATCTTGTAGTTGTCTTCCTTTCCTTCTTCTGAATTTGACTTTCTGTAACATTGTCTTCCCAGGTTGTCTTGTCTTCTCACCATGTGCCCAAAGCATGACTGCTTCAGTTTTTTCATTTTTGCTTCCAGGGAAAGTTCTGCCTTGATTTGATGTAGGACCCATTCAGGCTAGGTTATTCACAAACACTCCTCCAGCACCATGATTCAAATGTAAGCATTTTCTTCCTATCAGCTTTCTTCACTGTCCAGCTTTCACACCCATAAATAGTAATTATAACACAATAGTGTGGATGATCTTGGTCTTGGTCTCCATGAAATATCCTTACACTTGACAAACTTTTCTAGTTCCTTTTTTGCTGCACTTCCAAATCTCAGTTTTCTAATTTCTTAGCTGCAGTCTCCATTTGAATTTGATGACTGAGCCAAGGTATATAAAATCCTTCATAATTTCAATTTCTTCATTGTATACATTAATGATATGATGTCTGTA
Organism: Varanus komodoensis; assembly: GCF_004798865.1. NCBI lineage: Eukaryota > Metazoa > Chordata > Lepidosauria > Squamata > Varanidae > Varanus > Varanus komodoensis. Next base: position 7,486,875 of record NW_025335641.1, read on the forward strand.
GTCCTTCTGTTTTGTTCTGTTCTTCTTAATGTTCAGCTGCAATGCTGCTTGCACTTTCTTTCACTTTCATCAGTTGTTTCAATTAACTGCTGCTTTCTGTAGTCTGATCTTCTGAAATTCTTTGTTATGCTTCAGTAGCCAGCATGTTTGTGATATGATCCTGAGTGTCTCTTCATTTTTAGAATCCAGCCTGGACATCAGGCACTGGATACTACATATCCAAGAAGTGGTATGCATATCAATGAATTGGGTTCCCTATCAACAATCATTATCATCTAGCTGGCTTCCAAGATCAGGTAGAGTTACCTGGACTTTCAGGACAGATTTCTGAAAAGTTCAGTGTTAGGTAGCTGCAGCAAATTGGCAAAGTTTTAATTCACTACCATTAATATAATATGAATCTTGTGATTGACATTTAGGGAGCTGAATTGCACCTGAGTCCTATGACAGCTTAAAAGTATAAAAGTAAACTAATGTATATATAAAATGCCACAGGACTATGTCTTTGTGCTGGATTTTAAAAGTGTATGTGGTAGTAATTCAGCTGCCTCTTAACTAAAGTAATAAACTAAATCCTGTGTTTAAATTCTTGTTTAAAAAAAAGGTTTGCCTAAAGCAAATCTAATTACTGTATTAAAAAAGGAACTATACCAGTTTTTCTCACATTCAAAAGAATATTAACGCAACTGCCTGGAGCCCTATTAAGCACTTTCATTTCAAAGATCAAAAACTCAGTCTTTGACAAATGTATCTAAAATAAAATGATTCTGATATTTGATGAATTATTATAATTGGCTAAAAAAAACCCTACCTTTTCCTGAATGCTGAGCAGGCGCTTTTATCACCATCTCCTTCTGGAAAATTAATTAATATTTTATTTTCTGATGGGTTTCTACAAGGCAGTTGACAAGCCCTGTTTTCATATTAATCAAGGTCAAAGAGGAACAATGCAATTAATTCAGGCTATTGGCCTGAAAATGACTTTTTTTAACCTCCTATAATTGAACACCTATAGGTTTTTCTTGTTACAATTCATAGCAAAGTTACATAGATTTAGAGTATTTAGGATTTTATCCTTCAGTAATGCTCTTAAGAAATAGCATATAATTCTCTTTGTGCATGCAAAAAGAAAAAAAGGAATATGATATATACCAATAATCTGCTAGTTCAATAAAACAAGTATAAAGTAAAATAAATGTCATCTTACTGTTCTCATTGTCTTACTGTGTTTTCTCCACTTGCCAATGTTATCCATAGAAGATCTTATTTGCTTTGTTTTTTGTTGTATGATCATTGACACAGAAGCCATCTTTTATATCAATCCCACAAGTGTACAGACTTCAGCTATCCTATAATAGCTAGTACATTTGTTATTTATGTGGATAACCCACTACTCTCTGTTATAACACTTATAACTAACATGTTATACACTTCTAATATAGTAAAACTGAATTAATTGCCAGACAAATCTTAAGAAATCACAGCATATAAAGTATTAAATATATGATGGAACCTAATGTATAACATTTCAGATCATTGACTTTTTGTTGAAATAAAATATTCCTTTATATAATGAAAAATATATGCAGGGCAATATACAACAAAACACAACTACTAATGGAAATTATGTTGTGCTAACAAAGTACTTGAGTACAGTGTCAACAGTGCTATCTAAGAGCAATATTTTAAAGGAGTTCTGATGTACAGAAAAACATCTCACACCTATCATAAAGCATGCGGTATGTTATCAAGGGCTAAAAATCTATCTTGGTATATCACTGGAGACATTCACATGGCAGAGGCCTGCTCTAATATGCCCTGTACTTGCCACATGTCTAAAATTTGTTGCTGCTGCAGCTGCTATTTGATTTATCCCAAGTTCCTGTATGGATTTAACTACCTTGGGTTCCTCACAAGAGGGGAAAAGGGCAGGATATAATGCAATGTAATAATAATCATCCTATTTATAGTAAACCACTACCGAACAGAAAGCTAGCTTATGTTCACCTCACACCTAACTCAGACTTTTCTTACCTTAACCCAAAGGACAAAATTACATAGCACATACACAAATGCAATTCAAATTCATTTTTATAACACTTGTATTTATTATAACATCTATAGACAGCTTCCCATCTGAACAGATCCTGGAGTACTGAATATAAAAGCTACAGTATGTTAAAAAAGAATATCAATAAAATCCATGGCTGGTCACACAAGCCTTCTTGAAAAAAAAGGTATTTTCAGGATGTACTGAAACTACTCAGAGTTTGTGCCTACCAGACCTTTAGATGCAGGAATTCCAAAGAAAGAGGCCTGCCACATTGAATATTCTTTCATGGTTGGCCTCCAGTTAGGACATAGGTCCACAAAGAAACAACAAGATCATGTCATTTGATAACCTCAGTAACTGGAGAGGTTGATAAGGGAGGAAGCAGTCTCCCAAGTATCCTGGTCCCAAGTTGTTCAGCAACAAACAGAAAACCATCCCTGGGAGCAAACAGGCCATTATGTAGTTCCTTCAGCAAAGAAGCAGCATGCTGAAAAGTGGCAGTTCCTGAAAAAAGCCAGGCTGCTGCATTCTATGCCAACTCCAACTTCTATACAAGTCTCAAGGGTTGCTCCACATAGGGTACATTGGAAATACTAGTGCCTGTACCACTATGGCCAAGCTATCTCTGTCCATGGTGCACAGGAGCAGAAAAAGGAGAATACACTGTGAAATCTGCCACCTGGAATGGACTGCTTCATGTCACTACACATCACAATGAGACTGATACTAAGGGTCAAACTAGATGGCATGTGACATGTGCACCCCCACTTCCCATAACAGGTTTTTTGTTGAGATAGAAAAACAACAGTCATGGAATCAAAACTGAGACTGCACTATGCAAGATTAAATTCTATCTGTGCCCAAGTCCAAATTAAAACTCCTTCCTCCCACCTCAGCTGCATTTTGTACCAAAGCAGAAGGTGTCATTGATGCCAATAATAGCTTCCTTTTTTGGATGAATAACTACTTGGGGTGGGTGAGGAATTTTTACCCAGTAACCCAGTAACTAGCAACTTGGGGCTAGCAGTTCACACCATCTACATTCCTGCTATTTTTTTAAATAAAGGATGCATGCAAATAAATAATTCATTTTGTGTATTAGTCTAGTTTTGCCACAGCTTAACTCTGTATTTCAAAGTAAGTAGGTAAAGTTAGTATTTATTTATTAGGATATTTATTTTTGAAGTATTATACTTCCTCATATTAAAACCAACCACAAAACATTCTACCTTTCTGGTTATTTATTTCCCGCTCAGTTTGTAGCTCTTGAATACATGGAATGTCAAAAGCAGATGGAACAGGTGGAATATACCAGTTTGTTGGCTCTTCATTTTCTAGATATCTGTTTCCAACATATTAACATGAAACAAAACTGTGAGTGTATCCCACCAAATTAATGACAAACCACAGGAGAACATATTGACTGTTGTGGCACTTCTCAATTATCCCTTCTAATATTACACTTGAAAAATGTGTCACATTTAAAATGTAAGGCTTCTGTTAACCCACTTTAGTTAAAAGTTAATTTGGTATGCTACAGGCCACAACCACATCACTATGGTTCCTGTTCCTATGAGATGCTCTGCTACTAGGAATCATGCACAATTATCCTATGGTTTGGATATCCTCTTCAAAAGAAAAAGACAACTTTTATATCCTATCTTTTTTCCTCTTGCAAGGAACACAAGATAATTTACATGTTCCTCTTCCTCTCTATTTTATCTTGAAAACACCTGTATGACATCCTACGACAGAGCCAAAGTCCCTGGTAAGCTTCATGACCAAGGGGTGGATGGGATAGAACCTGGATCTCCCAAGTCCCAGTCCATCTTCCTAACTATAACACCAGCTAACAAAACTGACAATTCATACAATAAGCCTAATTATTGGAACAAAGTCTAAAGTTGTGCAAATTATTTTTGAAAGAACTGATGTATTCCAGAATAAAGAGATACAGTTATTATGGGTAGCTGATGGTGAAAAATCTTTATTTCATGTTAATGAAGCTATGTATTCATTAAGCAGACCAAAATGCATCCATCCTTTTGGATCCAAAAATCCTACCATCCTTCCCCCCCCCACCCCACCCCCCACCCCAAAATGTAAGCAGTTTCCACTAAATCACAGGGCCAACTTACTTTTGTTTTCCATTTGGTCCTTGAAAGAATAGATTATCCAAAGAAAAGGCAGGGTCTGCCATTGTATTGAAAGGAGTTGTGAAATCTCAGTAAGCTTTAAAAGACAAAGAAATATACTTATTTCTTACATATTTATTCCAGTTTTCCTCCAAGGAGCTCTAGGTGAATCAGCATAGGCTCTTTCCACTGGTCCAAACTTACCTAGTCATCTTCAAGACAGAAGGAAAATTTGAACCTGGGTTTCTCTAGTCCCGCACTCTAACCACTGCCCAACTCTATACATGGAGTTAATATACCCACCACGATAGAATATAAGCTTTGTAACCTAATAAGGACAATAGTAATTCTTGTGTAGGTTTGCTTACACAAATTTTCTGCTTAAAGAGAAAAGAGCTTTAAATGGTTTATGAAAGATTGTCCTAATCATGTTTCTCCCTCAGAGTCAAGGCAGAGGCAAGTTGCAAGCAGCCATTTTGAAATGTATTCTATTGAACTGAATGACTATAAACACGCATTCTTGTTTATTTACATATTTGGGGAAAATGGAAGCCCTTTCTCTAGATTAATTAGGTGAAAATGATTGTCTTACTGGTACCATCAGCTCCTTGGTTACCTAAATTCTAAAGAATAGCAAACCTAAATGAGTACCAAGTGAAGGACTGCTGTTTCTAACGTAACTGCGGTTGTTTTCATACCTACGAGTGCAGCACTACACCCCCAACTCCCTCATTCTCCCTCTCATTGCAGTAGAAAAGGTTACACTGAGGACCTCATATAATTGTTTTTCCGGTCTCTGCTGGCAACCTACAAATGGTTAAAGCTGAGACACTTCAAATAACTGATCCTACTTTAAACCAGCAGTTCCTGTTTTTCTCTCTTATAAAGAAATGTATGTGCCCTTCCCATGTGGAAAGACAGTTTCCTGGGTAATAGCACACATTTGGTAATCTGTCTTATTGCTAAAGTGAAGAGAGGGGAAACATTGCCTCTTTTTAAAAACTTTAAGAAATCAAAGGAAAAGAGGGGACAGAAACAGGTTCATAATTATATAACAAACTTTGGGAAGTAATTCTGGGAGTCTAGTCTTCCCAGTATCCTGAATACTTTACTAGACAAGTGTAGTGGACTTTCTTATTCTGATTCCCTACAAATATGTTGGATTACAGCACCCAGTATCTGGGATATTCCAGGGCGGAAGAGATAAATACAAGGGAAATGCACAGGGAAATTACTATTTTGAATACTTTGCAAATGAACCCTTTAGTAGGGGAGATTTATTTTGCTAGAGATTACCTTGTGCCTGGTGCATGGTGTATAAAATTCTGTATTAAACATCTGAAAATGCACTTTTTAATTGTTTCTAATCGTGTAACATTGAATTAGATGTAGCAACTTAAATGAGATGCTGAATCAGTTATTTAAAAGTTAATTCCAAACATACCCAAATTCATAGTCAAGAACATACCACACCCTTCCCTGTATCTTAAGTTTTCAATTTATTCAGATGAAGCAGTTCTGACAGAAAATTGAGTGGCTCCACCCCACCCTGGGTGAGGAAATTTAAGCAGCAGAGAGCCCAAAGATGAACTACCTGAAGGAAATGGGCAGCACAACCAAAGTCCTGAGGGGAAAACCAAGAAAAAGGCTTCAGACCAGTCAAAGACTACAGAGCTGCCAAAACTGGGCCTTAGAAGGCTCCTGTGCTTTTACCAAGGGAAAATTTGTTACTGCTAACCTCATTGTAGCAAATTGCTCTGAAAATCTGATAGAGGCAGTGGGGGAGAATAAATAGTGGACTGGCAGTCAATTTCTCAGGTGATTTGTGCTAATCAGTATTGGATGAATGGTTAAATTAATTGCAGGAACATGCCCACATTTTTAACAACCTACTTTTGTTGAAAAAAGTGAAGATGTATTAACCTATTATACAATGACAATATAATTGTCATTAATATTGATGTATTGAAAAATCCATAGGTTCAACTCTCAATAGTATAGACAAACAGAAACTAGTTAAGTAGTCGTGATTGCTTCATCAGTTCCAGAAATAATCAGAGACCTCTGATGTGTAGAATGGGAAATGTTATCACTTATCCCTTCCTCAACTTGGAAAGTTCAATGCATGTGATGCACCCAAATAGTTCTATTCATCAGTTACCTTATGTAAAGATTGTGAATGAACACAGTATTTCTTCAGCCTCCCACGGATATTGTTGTAGTGATTACTACTAGTTTTACTTCACGAAAGTGAACTAATACACACCATTTAATAAGATAGAAGCAAAATAAAAACTTACTAAGCTAAGAATACTGTCAAGTATACTTCTACCATAATACTTCAGCAAAAATTATTATTTTTCTATATTGCTTTAGCAGTTGTGATACTTTCAGTACATGTTTACTCAGAAATATCTCCCATTAAGTTCAGTAAGACTTATTCCCAGATAAATGAGCACAGGTCCGCATCCTCAATTCTGTTTCTTCAGTGGCAATCAACCTTGACAGCAAATGCAGATTTTCTGTATCACTCCCATTCTGTCTCTTCTTCACCCCCACCATTTCCCCTGTATAAATCTAAATCTGTTCCTTTTTGGTACATGCCAAAAGTACCATCAGAGGAATTCATTCCTGTACAAGTCTCTAAGCTGTCTTTTGAATCAAGATTTTAGCTAGCATTCCTATTCTGGAAACAAATTTCTTATGATTATACAGTCTTTCTTCACTGACAAGAAAGCAATGCAAGTAATTACAGATATATACCATTCCTCAAAACATTGCATTAGAAGCAGCATGCTCTGTCCTGGTTAATGGTAGGACTATCTCTGAGGCTAGTACAAAAGAAAACTTAACTATTTGAAATCCATTAGGATTTTTAATGAACTCTTTGTTAGAACTCATAAAATATTGCCCATCTACTCTCTTCTATATAGCAAAACAAAATAACAGTATGCCTACAAATGATATAAATATACTGGACACAATACAATCAAGGTAAGCATGTTTAAGTCATTTATTCCAACCGAGTTATGAATGAGTTTAAAGAGGAGGATAACATGGAGGGGAGAAAAATGAAAGGCACTTTGAGTGTTTTGCCAGAGGAAAGACAAGATATAAATATAGTGTAATAATATTACTATTATTCCTAATAATAATGACCCTCCACTAAAATCAAAAGTTGTAAAGGCTTACTTTTGACTAGATCATGTCCACTGTAGTTTTAGAAAACAGTTTTCCTTTTTTACCATTAAAAAGTGCGTTCTCCAATTCTTTTGGCCTCAGGCAAGTTTCCATCTTACTTTGCAACATCTGCTTTTAGCTGACCAGACTTTAAAGATTAAAGCAACCATACAAACTGTTCAATTTTCAGAGCTATTTTTTTTTCAGTCTCTCTTCCCAAGATGGCATCTCCCTCAACACACGTACACACACACATCACATAAAATATATAGCAAAACAGTCTCTTAACAGCTCTGAGACAGTTTAATTTTTGATTTCCCCCAAGCCTAACATCTGATCAACCATATGTTTTGAGTCTTTTTGACTCACAGAGATCACATAACAAGTCATAAACCTGTATGTTCTGGAGTAATGAGACTAGAAAAATCACGAACACCGGAAAGTCATGGGTCAATCATCCATGCAACAATAGAATAAGACATGTCCCAACTAAGTACAAATGTGTTAAAAGCCTGAGAAGTTCTGTTGAAGTTTACCATTGAGAAAAGAAATGCAAGCAGTTTTTGAAGCCAAAAATATCAACTGAATTATCATGACAGTAGAAGAAATAATTGGGGGAAAGGGTGGTCAGTAGGAAGAAGCACAGGCTTTTTATGCAGATAATTACCACACAATTGCTGAAGTCATGCCCTTTTAAAAACATACAGCATTATTTTATGTATATTCTATAAACAGTTGCTGCCTGGATAACTTTCCACCATGCTTTCAAGTTTTGTTTTTTAGATCAGGTCTTTTTAATGGCCTATTCTTTTGAGCTACTTTCCTTTAATTTCAGAACAGAAAGTCAAATCAATATTTTAAAAAATGTATTTCCTGTAATTATTCAGTTCTTGCAAGAAATAAAATAAAACACTATTTTCTTTGGATAAGACTACTGGAGTGATCTTTCCATTGTATTTCCATTAAAAAGTCTGCTGACCCCATTACACTTTTAATTGTCATGTCCTGCAAACACTTATACACTTGAATAAGTTTACTCATGCAAACTGTTCCCCTGAACGTCAAGTGCATAAGTGTTTGCCAAATTGGGCCCTAAGAGAACTAAACACAGTTCCCCCTGGATCCCACAATCCTGTTTGTATGTCAGCCAGAGGGAATCTCCCAGGAGTGAGGCAACATTTTCCTCTCCAGAGGCAGAGCACACATTTTACGCAGCACTGCACTAACTCACGCTTGCTCAGGAAACTCAAGTTCTGAAGCCCATATTTTAAATGGCTGAGTAGTTTTAGTTAATCTCATTTTACATTTTGGGCTTTACCCCTCCACTTTTCTTCATTCTCTGTCAAAATTGGTATGCTCGATATACACAACTGCCTGCCTGTCCTCCACCAACAGCTAAATAGACCATTCAGTCTGTTACAATATTTTTTTAAGTCCAAATAATACATTTAGAAATGGGAACTCTGATATATTCACAAATAGAGAAGTTCAGTTTTAGGATGCACAACACTTCTGTTTTACAGATGACAGTCCTCTATTTGAAAGGCTATCTTGTTCGATTCACAAAAATGAACTGTAGGAACTGTTGCCTATCAACTTGGGCAGCAGCCTGAATAGGCAACTATATAGGACATCTGGCCACAGCTTTCACACTTTGCTGAGATGGCTATTTCTAATAGATATTGCTGTTAAAATGAAGTGAAAATGACTATTTCCAATTCTGTATTTACATATAAATTAATGTGTTCAAATTTTATGCAAACTGGTATCTCCTTTTGTCTCCTTTTTTAGTGGTACAGTTCCTCTGTTTTGACAATTCATAACTAGTCACCCTAGAACAACTTATTTTATGTAGATACAACCATTCATAGCAGTGACTAGGAAAACATCAACATTTTGTACCTGCTTACACAACTCATGGATAGACTAAATTCTTTCAGAACCTTAGCTCTGCATATAAGAAGTTCCAGGCCTTAAGCTTCCCAGAAATTGTATTCTTAGACCAGGAAGAAGTAACCTGTGGTTGTGCAGGACCATTATTTTGATTTTTACCTATTCATGGGGTTGAAGCCCAGCAAAGAAAACAGAACAGGGCAAGATGGTTGTGTGACCTAGCTTAAACTAAATAGTGATGTACTTCTTATAGGAACTCAATGAGACATACTTCTGCATACATATGAGGCTAAATTCATCTTTGAGTGAGCAGAGTTCCCACTCATAAAATGGGATTTCCCTTTCCCCTCCACCTTGCATAACTTCCCATACGTTGTCCTACTCTGTTCCTGGTGGCCCCTCACTCTAGTGCAGATTTGGTGGGCACACGAGGGCTTGCAGGCAGGGGAAGGGAATCAGTCTTATCAGTGGTATCCATTATTTTGGTAGAAGGACATAAACTGGATATAACCCATGTCTGGGAGTGCACTGTATAATACATTATCATAGATGGACAATTAAAAATATGCATCTAATCTTCATTTCTCCAAGGTGTTCTATGTCTAACCTGTTCCTTCTAGTATTTGTATGGTTTCTTAAAGATGATTGGGGATCCATTAGCTACTTAGTGTATTCGGGATAAGAGAGAAAATAGCAGAATGCTGTTTCCTAGGTAACATAAAAAGAATATACATATTCAGTAGGGTTGGTCTTTGCTTGCCATCTCCTAAAATAGTTTTGGATTTTCAAGCTGGAAACCAGTAATTTTAAGGTGCCCAGATCCTAGCAATCATATCCATTACAGGCCAGGCTTCTCCTCATACTATTCCATAGAAATATTGCACAACTGTTGCACAACCATAACAGAGCATATTCTTCAAATGGAAAGACACAGGTTAAGTCCAGTTGACTAAAACCTGATTCTCACAGATTGCAGATGAAGGTGCAAAATACTCCCAAATCTATTTCTGAATTTTATCAGTGAGACACTGGGCTAGAGTTTCACGTGCATGAAAATATTTCCATAGAAGATAGTAAACAAGTGCACACATCAGGAAACTAGATACTAGGGAGAAGGTCAGTCTAGAACATGATGCCAATAAGACCTACTTTACCGTAAAGTGGTTTTCTTTGAAAAAGCTTTCTCACATGTGAGCCCCAACTGTAGTCTGAAGCATTTTCAAACTATGCTGGCTGACAGAAGCTGGTAATTATAGGCCAACACACCTGAGGGCACTAGGTTGCTGAGGCCTGGCTTATCATATCACTTGGTTTTTGTGAGAACTATGTCTAGACAGAGATGGGAGAACCAGCAATTTTTGAGATTGCCTAAATTATCTGAAAATCACTTTGAAGTTCATTTGGTGGGTTCCTATTTTCATTTGAAATATGAAAAGTGTATGTTCCCATGAGGTTTTGGGTTTTTTAAAAATCTGTTCATTTCCTCCCCATTGAAAAATTGTGAATATTTTCCTTGATACGGATTGCATAGTGCCCATTTAAAATTGCATTTTTCAAGTGTGATTGCAAATTCAAACATTTGTGAACATCTCTTGAAAAAGCACTCCTTTTTGTGTGAGTTTGCGACTGGGACATGTTCACATCATTTGTGAACAGAAACTAAATCCTTGTATATCCCTACACCTAAATGACAGATTTGTGAGAATATACAAACGCCTGCCAGAACACATGAACATTCCAAGGAAATGTTTTACTCAAAAGGAAGTGAATGTCACATGTAGCACTCATGCTTGGGGATATTCTAAATTAAAAGACAATAACTGAGTGGTTCTGATGGACATTCCGGCATCAGGGATGCGCATGAGTTCAAATGCCTGCAGTGCTTTTGGCAAAATATGTTGAAGATACTTGGTTAAACACTCTCAGTGTAGCCTCAAAGAAGCAAAACTACCTCAGTGACAGCAAAGGACCAAAGAAAACAACATGATGCAAAAGGATGGAGAAACTCTGTCATACTCAATTTCTGATAATAAAAACTGTGCACAGAAGGGGTTATAAGCTCAGCAAAAGAATGAGGTACGTCAACACTACCAAAAGGAAATGGAAGCTTGAAAAGAAACATTTTTTATAACAAGATGACTGCTGACAACACTACAGAAGGTAGGTGACAGCATTTCAAAGTCAAGACATGCTACATACTTCCTGATGTGTTTACAACACAGATGAAAGGAGAGTCTTGAAATTTCACAGAGAAATGTCAGATGACACCTTTGACATTGTTAAAGTTATTAAAATATTTCCTTGGCTAAAACCATCAAGCTAAACTTTATAATTTGCATACTCGATCTAGAGCAGTGGCTCAGAGTCTTTTACTTTTCTAATTTTTATATTATATAGAATTATTACCATTCATATTCACATTTATATTGATCTTCATTCTATGCTGGTCTCTGTACAGCTAAATGCTACTCCCCATGTAGAAAGAGAGGTGAGGTCTGTAGAAGTATAACACACATTTTGGGCAGCGAGGAACATCAGGAGGCCAAAACAGCCCAGTTATGACAGAACATACTCAGCGGCCACAGATTACTGACTGACCACTGGGGGAGAGCAGGAATAGGAAGGAGAAATTCAATCCCTGAACAGAATACTCACACTACCACATTTTATTTTACTTCTTACTTACCTGCTTCTTTTCTCCAATGCTCAAATAATAAGGATGTTTGTTAGTTCGTTTAAAACATTTGTATGCTGCCCAATTGTGTCACAGCATCTCTGGGCAACTCACAACCATGAGATAAAAACATAATAAAACCAATAGCATTTAAAAGAACAATAAAATACAGCAAAACATACAAAACAAAGGTCTTTGGCAATTAGTTATTAAAATGTTTTTTTCAAGAAGGAAGGTCTTTGCCTGCTACTGAAAAGAAAGAAAGGCACCCAGTGAATCTCCTTGGAGACAGCATTCCAAATATGTTAGTATAGTATTTTTCTAATATATTAGCAACCTGATTCTAAGAATTTCCTTTACATGCATATGGCCAGAGGACTATCAAACTTGACCAGGCCTAAATGAAAGAACACACAATGACCGCATCTTATCTTAGAAGTATTTTCTTCTGAGGTCATCACTGCTAAAGGATGCTATTGCACTGTTACCAAAGGTATTATGCCATATCTAGTGCCCCCATTCAGCTTAAGTAGCCATCTGCAAGGACCTATGTCTCAGGAGAGGTTCCATTGGTGACCACAGGAGTATCTGAAACTGGCTTACCTTCCTTATTGGCTCAGTGTTACTTGCCCTCTCCATCTTGTTGGACTCACTCAAAGGAATCCCTGGAAATCAGCTGCATGTCTGAAATGGGCAGTGAGTATGTGGTGCTCTCCAGTTACACCTGTCTCGTAGAATATCATGAAATAATGAACCCTCTCCACTTGGCTGTCTTCCACAGGATTCACTTCCATTTTACTTCTGCTGCTTGCATGGTTGCAATTACCCTGTTTCCAACTCTGAGGTTCTGTTTCCCAATGAATGCACCTTCTGATTGGGCTGTGGAACTGCAGTCCAAACAACTGCACAACTACTTCCATGCACTCATGGGATTTTAGTCTGCTATTTCTCAAGAGGATCCCAAATGCCACATGACATACCGCTGCTGAAGCTGAAGGGACTAGCAGAAGGGATTAATGATTTGGTATAGAAACCCTCTATCAGTATAGTGGGAAAAACCAAAAATAAAAAACCTACATTATTGTGTGTTTAAATTATTGAACATTGCTCTCTTGAATTGTTTGGATCCAGAGGACAGACAAGAAAAATAGGCTAAGGATTCAATAAGATACAGAACAATCTATAGTGGAGTGGATATTTTGGAACAACTTTCACCCTGACCAGTGCTCAGGAATGCTGGGAGTTCAAGTTTAAAACATCTGGAGATCTACTGCCTGCCCATCCCTGATTACAGGATTGCAGTAAAGAAGCCCAACCCTATCCATGTTTACTCAAAAGAAAAAGTGGTACTTATTTTTTGAAGAAACATGCATAGATTTTAGCTGCATAACTATAATCCTGCAAGCACTTAGGCCTAATATTCTTTGAGCTTGATAGGTTCATGAGTTCATGTTCAGAGTTAACATGAATAGGAATAGGCTACCTCCCAAGTGCAATAACTTTGGAAATAAAGGGAATCTTTGAGTACGTACTTTGCACCAATGTTCCCACCTCTGAAATTCCTCAGATGGTGAAAGCATGGAATGCAGGCAGTAGGATCTCCATAGCATGAGTGTTCCTTTTTAACTGCTTTTGCTAAAAGCAAATTACCTTCATGTAAATACTTTGCCATAAGTCATAGGTAGAGAAGCTTTTTCATCTTAAGGGTTGAATGCGTACATCCGCCTATGGAATACATACATTCTAGATGCAACATGCCAGCAATGGCAGGATCAAAACAAATAACAAGCTGGCCACCCCACACTGTCTCATACACATCCATGCACATAAAGGCACACATAGGCATCCATATATGTTCTGAGACAATGCTCCCCCTGCCCTGTCACACACTCAAAAAGATATCCTTCCCCAAAGCCCAGCAATTAGGATTGAAAAAAAGTCCAGTTGAAACCAGTGCAAGGCCTTTCCCCCAAAAAACTAATAGGCACAGGGAGGCAGTTGGAGGAAGGGAAGTAACTGCATGTGAAGTGGGTAGGCCACCAGTTCCTCATTCGTGTCATAAGTATTTCACAAAGGATACATTGCAGGGGTGCGCAACCTGGTGGCCACAGGATATTTTCAGCTACAGGGCTAGAAAGGCCAGTGATTAACATTACGGTGGTCCAAACCATTTGTATGAAACTATGTTACTTATTGCTGCTATACTATTTTACCATTCCTTATCAATATCCATAATGATATATGAGCAATGCAGCAACATATGTGGGAAGAGACACTTATGATTGAAATGACCAAGAGTAACTTGTCACTAGTATCATTTTAGTGAAGTAAATCACTTAACCGCTTTTCTTTTCCCCTTTGCCATGACTTAACAGATGTAGGAAAGTCCAATTAGTATTCCCTGCATACTTTGCAGCCAGAGCAATTGTAGTATGAATTATGATGCAGAACAATTTGAAAATGCAAAGGAGGTAAGTGTACTGCTTTATACTGCAAAGAGAATAAATACTGCCTTTGAAAAGTGCATGTTCCAGATGTTTAAGTGTTTTGGTATATATTATTTAAATACTAGTTGTGAGATCTGTGTGCAGTACATACATGATTCATGTCACTTTTCATTATGGCTCCACTTTGGAAGGTAGGGTCACCAGTAAAATGAAAGATGAAAACTCAGTGTAAATGTCAAGTACCCCTCCCAGCTGGAGTTCTTCTCCTCTGCCAAAAAAAAAAAAAAAATCCTGTCCAGGAGAACTTTTCTAGTGCAACTTCTGCACAGCTACATATAGCTCATAACATTTCATTTCACCAGGAGTTACTAGCTGAAAATGAACCATGAAATCATGTCATAGTGACAGCAACAATATTTACACAGTACGTTCAGACAGATCATCAGTGCAATGAAATTCAGGTAAATTTATAGGGGCAGAGGAGTTACTGTGTTGACCCATACAAAGATGAAAGAGTTAGATCCTGCCAGGGAGAAATATGCAACAGAAAATCAATGTCTCAAATAATACATGTCTTCATGGAGTACATGCAAAGCAAATAAAGCTACTTTTATGAAGGAAAATATTCTGAGCAAGACAGATAGTAGCTTAGAATCTTTGGGATTCTGGCCAGAAAAATTATTGCAAGTCTCACTGTTAAACCAATGAAAGCACTGAGTAGCAATTTCATCTCACTAGTAGTAGAATCTGTTACTTTGTCCCTGCCCCATTGTGTATAAAGAGTAGTAGTGTAATTCAGTCAAAGCAAAGTACTTGTTGAAACATTTTCTAGCTTTTGTTAACTGGGATCAAAATGACATACATAAATAAATGGCACCCCCAAAAGGGATACCAGGGTGTTGCTGTCTAGGCATAAGCTAAGGGAAAGGGAACCTCGAGAGTGGTATAGTTTGTACTGTTTATGTGATTGATTGTTTACAGTATTGATTTGCTACCCTATAAATTCCAATAAGGAACAGAACAATTTAAAATTCTGTTTAAAACTATAGAAGAAATACAGCTGAGGCACACATGTTTCAGTGTAAAACAGCATAAAGCTAAGATAAATGTAAAAGCCTGCAGACATTTTAAAAAGTGCCAAAGTGTCATCAAAGTATGTAACAGGTGACTCTCTTGGGAGTTCCCCAGCCAAGCCTGTAGCTCTGAAAACTCTCTTTCTTCTATAACTAACAGTTTTGGAAAACACTCGAGGCCTAGGTAGGCCCATGTGAAGAAAGGCAGGCCTATGGAAACTTGGCCCAAGCCATGAGGGACTGTAATGTTCAAACATATTGCCTTGACTTGGTCTTTGAATGAACTTGGAATCAGTGTGGAGAGAGGTGTGTAAGGACAGTCACCTCTTCCATAAATTCACTGGGTGCCACTGGACAAGCTACTGTCCTTGCAGCACCTGCCTCCCCTGCCCTGTAATATATTGGTATATTAATACTGATGAGCCTTTAAAAATGCTGTAAAATTATGAAAGAGGTGTGAAGGACCTTAAACATTCAAAAAGGCTCTGTAAGTGTTCAGTGTAGTTTCTTGCTATATAAAGCAAATATACTTGAAAACCCAGGCTAACAGAAAGTTAATGATGTGGCACAGTTATCTTACAATTTGATAACAGCTTCTGTTCTATACTGCTTCTTTAATGTTTACTATTTCTTTTCTCCATCACTTGTTTGATTAAATTCAATATTTTTTTTCTTTTTTAAAGCAAAATCTAGCTGAGTCTCCTCACCTATACCCTGTTTATATAATTTCTGGTTAAGAAGCCTAAAGTGCTGCCTGAGATTATGGGAACCTAGGAAGCTTCCCTATACATAGTCAAACTGTTGGTCTGTCTAGCCCAGAACTGCTGACACTGACTGGCAGCTCTCCTGGTTTCAGTCAGGATTCTTTTTTGAATAAAGATTTTTATTAAGATTTTAAACTAAAAACTAAAAAACATCAATCATCAAATACATTGGACGTACTGGGTCAGCCCTCTATAACATATCTTTTTAACATTCTATAATCATATTCAAATCGATTTATAAAAATTTAAAAACATCTTTAAATCTAAGCCAAGTCCTGTTTCTCCAGCCAATCATAAAAAAGGTCCCAAGTTTGATAGAAGTCAGTATCTTCTTTCTCCTTCAGTAATAGAGTCAATCTGTCCATTTCCACACAGTCCAGAATCTTTTTTAAAATCAGTTGCTCCGTGGGTAGTTCCTCACTCTTCCAGTATTGAGCAAGCGCAATCCTTGCCGCTGTGATTAAATCTGGCATCAAATACATTTCTTGTTTGCTAATATTTTCCAGTATAATGCGTAACAAGAAAATTTCAGGTTTAAAAGCTAAGGGTTTTTGTAGCATTTCCTCAAGCCATTTATGTATTTTAATCCAATACTTTTTCACATATTCAGAGGTCTGTCACATATGGTAAAAAGTACCCACATCATGTTTACATTTCCAACATTCGTTTGACATATTTGGAAACATCTTAGCTAATCGACTTGGTGACAAATACCATCTATAAAACATTTTATTTAAATTTTCTTTATATGAAGTTGCTAAAGTTACCTTAATATTTCTCTCCCATAGCTTTTGCCACTTTTCTAATTCAATATTATATCCAAAATTTTGTGCCCATGTTATCATAGTTTCCTTAACCTGTTCCCCTTCCATTTTCCTGTCAAGTAAGAACTCATAAATTCTTTTAATCATTCTCTCATCTGTTTTTAGCATCACTTGATCAAAGGCTGTTAGGTCTTTATAAAACCCCCATATTTTACAGTCTTTAGCATGTCTTGATTGCATCTGCACCTTATACCACCAAGAAATATTGAGTCCCTGTTCTTGTATTTCTTGATCCAGTTTCAGGCCTTCATCCTTATCCAAAATATCATCATATCTTATGATCCCTTCAAAATTCAATACATTTGGATACACAAAAGCTTCCATAGGTGAAAACCATCTTGGTAATTTATTATACAATTTTGACTGTAACTTTTCCCACACTGCCATTAATGATCTGATAAAGTGACTTTAAAAAGTCCCATGAGACTTAACCTTCTTATACCACATATAAGCATGCCAACCCATTTGCAAATCATGACCTTCAAGATACAAAATTTTCTTATTTCGCAAGGTTATCCATTTTTTTTAGCCAAGTTAAAATAGATGCTTGATAGTACAACATCCAATCAGGAAGACCAAAACACCTGTTCTTTTTGGTTTCCTGAAGCATTTTTAATTTAATCCTTGCTTTTTTCTCCAAATAAATCTCAAAATTTGAAAATTTAAATCCTCAAAATTTTTTTTATCAATTTTTACGGGAATCATTTGGAACAAAAACAAAAGTTTTGGTAGTATATTCATTTTAACAAGTGCTATTCTTCCCATCAAAGACAATTGTAAATTGGCCCATTTTTCCAGTTTACCTTTAATATCCTTCAATAAGTTATCATAATTGTTTTCTTTCAAAGTTGTGCATTTAGCTGTAAGATAGATTCCCAAGTATTTAACCTTTTTAACAATCTGCAAGTCCACTTGTTCTTGGAGTCTTTTTTTCTGATCTTGCGTATGATTTTTAACTAAAAATTTCATTTTTTCTTTACTTATTTTCATCCCCGTAACCAGATTTCTTCAATCTGTTGTAAAAGTTTAGGGATTGTTACAAAAGGTTCCTCTATTATAAAAACCAAATCATCTGCGAATGCTTGCAATTCATAATTTTCATCCCTAATTTTAGTATCTTTAATGTTCACGTCATCCCTGACATTTCTATTCAAGACCTCTAAAGTCAGGATGAACAATAGGGGTGACAACGGGCATCCTTGCCTTGTACCCTTTTGTATCTCTATAGCCCTTGTAAGTTCTCCATTAATTAAAATCCTGGCTGATTGTCTTTGATAGATGCTTGATATCGCATTCATGAATTTTCCCCCAAACTCCATTTGCGCCATCTGTTGCCAATTAACATTATCAAAGGCTTTCTGGGCATCCAAAAATAGTAGGGCCATTGATTTTTCCGTATGTGTCTCATAGTATTCTAGGATATCCAAGATAGTCCTCAGGTTGTTCTTCATTTGTCTTTTAGGCAGGAAACCATTTTGGTCTGGATGAATAAAGTCTATTAAAAACTTCTTCAACCTTTCTGCCAATATAGAGGCAAAAATTTTATAGTCCACATTTAGTAATGATATAGGTCTGTAATTTTGAATCTGTGTTAAGTCCATATCTTTTTTCGGTATTAATGTGATATTTGCCTCTGTCCAAGTGTCTGGTATTTTAGCATTTAACAATGCTTCATTACATATATCTTTAAGAAATGTAGCCAAAACTCCCTCAAAAGATTTGTAAAATTCAGCTGGTAGCCCATCCGGATCAGGGGTTTTATCGTTCTTTTGTCGCATGATTGCCTCTGTTATTTCCATAGTTGTTACTTCTTGATTCAATAATTTTTGGTACTTTTCTGGTAGTTTTGGTAAGTCTCCCTTTCGAATGTATTCTTTTACCTTCTCGATCAAAATCTCCTCCTTCTGGTATAACCTTGCAAAAAAAAATTCTTCAGTTATTTTCTTAATTTGTGTATTTTGTACCTGTAGTCGTCCAGTCAGGATTCTTTCTCAGCCCACTGTGGAAATGTCTCAGACTGAACCAGAGTTCCTTTGCACACAAAGCACATTGTCTACCACTGAGCTATGGACCAGGTAGCCATTTTGCCCTTCCTAGGCACAGTAATGGCTCAAGTCTATGGATTTTTTTGTGTGTGGAATCAAAGATGAAACATGGAGATATTATCCCTTCAGCTGTTTGGACTTTGCATTCAGCCTTGAAAATGTTAGCTAAGGCATGGGGCAAAAACAGATTTAGAAACAGACTTTTTTGTTTTTGTAAGAAAGAGAAGAATTCCCATTGTCCCAAGAAGGCATCCCAAGAGTCCCCCTCCGAGGCTGTAAAAATACAGCTATAATTCAGAATGGGGCCTCTGATATCAGATTCCTCCCTCAACCTGCTCTCCCTTGCAGCCACTGAAGAATTTGCCGTGCTAGTGGTCTGTGAGGTCACAAGCAACAGAGAGGTCATGGGGGTTGGCAGCCCGAGGACTAAGGTGAGACTGGAGAAGCTGTAGGAACCTTCATTTCCCAGCCTCTCCTGTCTATTTTCCACATGGGTTATGAGGGGAGGGGAAGTGAGCAACCCCCATGCTTCCTTTAGATGGATTCAGAGTGCCATCAAGAGTAAAAACACAACAGCAGGAACACAAAGAAGTGGAAGTCAGCCCTGCTGCTCATGCTGCCCTTTCTGTGGAAGCCTCATCTATGGATCCAGTAGGGGCATAGCCCATAGGATAGCATCCTGTGAATGTGATCCAACAGGATTGTTGGTCTTTCAGTGGTTGGGCCCAGTCCACCCATCCAAAGCCCTGCAGGCACAGCAGATGGAATGACAAAAGGGAGTTGCTGTTTCACCTTTATTTTTTTTCAGTTGAACAGAACTCTTGGCCTGTCTAACCGACTTACTTCACTGTGAGCAGAGATAGGTGATAGGCTACTGGATCTACTGACCCCTTTCCTCCCCCCTGGACACTTTTTTAAGGTTTCAGAAGTTACCTTAGGAGGTTTCCATGGTGGTGTGGGAGAGGGGAGAATCCCTGCTTGGATTTTCTATTCCCACCCACTCTAGATTGTATCTGTGCCTTCAGCCTCAAGATGAGGGAAAGGCAGAATCTACAATTTATGAAACCTGGAATGCTGCCCTCTGTCCATGAGTCAAATTTTAATTTTAAAAAGCTTATTTAGTTCACATGTTAAACAGTCCCCCCCAATAAGGTTCCAGTTTTGCAAAATTTGAAAAAACTCTGAAATTAATTTGGCATTCCCTTGAGGGTGCAGGGTACTGCTTATTAGATTAGTGGCAGCCCCTGTTGAAGATTCTGTTTGGATACAGTGGACAGTTAAGGTTTTGTGAACCTTTTTGGGATGGCTTAATGTTTAACTAGGAATGTTCCAAGGGTGTGCTACAAATGACTGTTAAAAACTCCTACTTGCTCTTAGGGCTCCTCTCACATAGCCCATAGGAATATTATATCTGCTTTCTCTTGGTTAAAAAAGGCTATTCTCTCAGACCCACAGAATTCTGAGATTCATTGTTTGTTGTCCTAGTTTTCTTATTTGAGCTATTACTGTTTCCAATGCATAACTTCAGTTTCTGCGTATTTTCATGGATTAGCATCTGGCACTTTGTCTTCCACTATCAAATACAGTTCTGAATCTGTTTGCATTATCCATGTTAATTCATGCATTGGACTCTGTGACTATTCACACGAATATGGCAAAGCAGGATTTGGCCTCTCAGTCACACTTCTGCAAAAGATGATAAGATGAGATGTTAGAAAATCTCAACTTATGACCTTAATATTTATGACAGTGTCAGGCCTGTGCTGTAAAACTTTATATTATTTAATTTTTAACTCTGACACTAAAGCATCATTTCATTTATATGCAAATAAGAAGATACTCTGCTATTTCTTCACGATCAAAGCTGTTTGAATTATTCACATCTTATTAATAAAGCTTCATAAATGCATATTTTTTCACTCAATTGGTAATGGCCAAGGGAGAGAATCTATATATCAAGCCTTTGTTATTATGAGAACTGTAACAAAATACAAAGATTTAAGGAGTATATAATTGTAGGTTATACAGCTGTAATGGAAACAATGCATTATCTTGAAGAAATATTTTTTCTTTTTATTATCTCTTTGTCATTCTCCTTGCTACTTGCCAGGGATACCTTTTGAAAGGAGATTAGAAAGAATTAAAGTTCCATAAACTTATTTGCAATATTTACATAGTGTCCAGTAACCAAGGTTCTCTTAGGTGGTTTATAGTATATTAAAAAATACACTCTGAAACAGACTAAAACTAAAAAAAAGCATGGACACCCATACACACACACACACAAGTAAATCAACAATATCAGGTAATACTGGAATGAATACAAAAGTTCTGAATAAGGATGGAAATAATGGACAGAACTAAACTTGGTGCCCAAAAGACTACAAAACAGTCTTCAGGCAAGCCCCTCTGAGGAGGACTTTCTACAACAACTGAAAAGTCCCTCACTCTCATAGCTATCCACTGCTTTTCATTTGATAGGGTTATTAAGAAGAAGGGCCTTGGAAGTTGATGTTAAGGTCTGGGTAAGTTTGTGTGGTACAAAGGTTAACTTTCAGGTAACCTGACTCCAAGCTATAAAGAGTTTTAAAATTTCATGCATTTTGAACTGTGTCTAGAAATGGACTGGAAGTCAGTACAGGTGGCAAAGTATTGGTGTACTATGGTCATATTAGCTAGTGCAGTTAACAAACTTGCTGCTATATTTTGGAACAACTGCTTTCAAGGTGATGTTCAAAGGTAGGCTCATGTGTAACACATTGCTGTAACCCAGGGTGGACAATTTTTGAGCCTTCAGAGACTTTGCCTTCCAATCATCCTTCATCAGTGACAATGCTGGCTATCGCTGATGGAAGTCTTAGGCAAAACATATAGTGCTCATTCCCACTATAATTCAAGCAGGAAATTACCTGAGCAAAGATCCTGCATCAAGACTATCTCTGCATTTGATACATCCACTGGAAAAAGATGCTTTTAGTGCCTCAAACACTAAACAGATGTAGTTGGAAATGGCCACTGCAAGATGATTTACCCCAGTGAAAATATAGTCTCGTAATTTGTAGCAATAGCCATCATATCCTTCTGGTCTGTGGTGTGGTCAGTTCCTACACAGTCACCTTCTTGAATAATAAAAAGGTATAGCTCAAAGTTACTGAAAACTAAGAAGCCACAGTTTGTTGCAGTACTGACATGCTAACTTTTCAGTCCTGCAGGAAAGGACCCAATTTTGCATGGGAGACATCCTAAGTGTTGGCACTGGCATCTACAGGTAGGGCTAGAAAGACCTGGAAAGCTACTGGAAGCAGTACTGTGCTAGATGGACCAATGGTTGGACTCAGTATAGGGCAGCTTCCTGTGTTCCCAGGCTGGACAAAGATGGAAGTTGGGTAGATCGCTAAAGGGCCCACAGGTGATATATACCTTCATTTTTACATAGCAAAGGGTCCGTAAGATAAATAGAGCCAAATTCTTTTAACCCACTTGCCAAGCCTAGGATGATGCTTTAGTTGTGAGGCCCCAAACTGTAATTTGTACCACTGTGACTAAAAGGGGAAAGAAAATATACTGATGTGGCCCTTGTCGATTTAAATTTTGAACACTTTCTCAAAATACTCATACAAATAAAAGATTTATTTATTAAAATTATTGTATGTCAGATTTATTATTTACTATCAGTTCATGCTGGGAATATAATATGCCACTGTGACCTTCAGTGCATTCTTTTTTCTTCACGATGTATGTTATATATACTTTTGTGAATATAAGGTTTTTTGCCATTCTTTTTTCTCTCGTTTGTGTCATCTTTGCCCCCACTTGGTTTTCCATTATTCTCTGAATTCTTATTGTCTAATTCCACCCTCTATTCTTTTATGTACAGGCTAACCGTCAGCCTATATTCTAAGTAGGTGCAGAGGCTTTAGTTGTAGAGGGATTTAAAAAAGGCATGCCTCCTTGGGCAACAGAAGTAGAGACAGCAGGAGAATCAAGGAAAACACACTGTTAGAATAATTCCCTTCAGAGAAATCATGATGCCAACCCATTCCTTCCAGCTACCAATCTCATACAAAGAATGTTTATATATTGGTAGATGAGGTTCAGCAGACACTCCACATTAGATTGTGAATTTCTAGCTTGTGCTGGGGTTTCTGATTTTTCTGGGAAAAGAAAGAAAGGAAACATATGTAAAATAACTGCTAAGAGCTTAATCCAAAGGTTCAGGTACTCTTAAAAGAATTCAGCTGTTCCCAGCATGTGCATTTTTCCTGCACATCTCACTCCTCCCCAAACAATTTTACAGTCTCCTTGAGTATTTCTGCATAGGCATAAATCTTGTCAGTTTTGCATTAGCTGTACAATGATGTACATCCAATATATTCTATTTGTACTACAGGTTCTTTACATCCATCACATATATGCCAAGACACAACTGAGCTATGGGAGCCATCCTATCGACTGATCTGGTAGTTCTTGCAATCACTGTTCAAAATAAGATATAAATATAGGCCCTGCTCTTATGTTATATGAATTAAATAAACTGTCAGAACTGTAGCTTGCTTGCTTGCTTGCTTGCTTATTTATTTATTAAAAGCTTTTCTATCCTGTCCTCCATCAGGGTCTCAGGACAGTAGCACAATAACAAGGCACAGCATTAACATCAAATAACAGCAAATAAAACTCATTTTAAAGCAACATCAAATCTTAAAATACTGGGAGAATAAAAAAGGGTTTTCCATGGCACTTAATGAATAAAGTGTCAGCACCAGAAACACCTCCCTGGGGAGCATGTTCCATAGATGAGGCGCCACTACAGAGAAGACCCTTCTCCAGGTAGCCACTCTGCTGATCTCCTTCAAAGAAGGACCTCCAACCCAGACCTTAGGAGGTGGGCAGGTATATTTATAATCCTTCATAACCTGGTGGTTTTAGATAGATAAAGACTTTTTAAGAATAGAACGAAGAACTGAATGAAACTGTAAGGACTTCCCCAATCCTGGACAGAGCAAGAATAGGGTTTCCAACCTGTACAACACAGAATTCAGTATTTGCAAGGATGCTTCCATACTCCTATGTCTGCTTTCAAGAAACAATTTCGAGACAACTTCACCACCTGTCCTGCCTGGCGGCTCGACAGAGACATCACCTCACGAGAAAGATTCAAACGTTCAAAATGAGAATCAGACATTAGAGCAAGATGACTTATACTTGGGGCCCAGTAGCCAAACGGCCCCTCCACAGTCCGACTCTGGAACGACTGAACAAATAGCTCCCCCACATCCTGATCCTTTGCCCTCTGAACAAACAGCCCCGTCACGGCCTGATCATGAGGCTTCTGAACGGGAGGCTTCTCATTCTGGCTCTCAGGAGCACAAGCAAGATACCCCCCACCTCCTGATGCTGTGACTCCTGATACAGGAGGCATGCCATCTTTAGTTAATGCTAGTCTTAGACGTAGCCTAAGACAATTGGAACAAAAGGGAACACAAGACAGAGGTTTGTCCGACCCAAGAGCGGAAAGACGTGACAGGAAAAGCTAATACCACGTGGGCTCCCCAGAGTCTTCACAAAGGGGAAGGCAACTGACCCATTCAGACCATCATTAGTGCTTATCTGTTGTATCGTAAATCTTGTAGAAAGTAGCAATAAAAGACTTTAGTTTTATTGCCTGCTGCTCTGTGAGTTAATTGGACACATGAGTTACGGCCTCACAACACCACCCCATTGACATTGGCAGAAGTGGACTCATAGCAGAACACTCTGTCAGAGGACAGAATCAGTGTTCTGCCGCTGCTTTTCCACTGAGCCTGAAACAGCAACACTAAGGGAAAGCGGGTATGACACAAGGGAAGCAGGGTGGGCAGCTACTCTAGAGAGCTCCACTTCCTGCTCTTTTGCTGTGGGCTGTACAGAGCACAGGCTGGAGAAGGCAGCAAGTAACTTAATTTTCTGCTCCTCCTGTTCTGCTGCCTGAGGCAGGTGCTTCAGTCAGCCTTATGAGAGTGCCATCCCTGGGCCCCGAGTTATAACTGATTATAGTTATAGTTTTAACTGTTTATTTGCTTTGTTTTTCTGTCCAAAGACTACATTTTGAGATGGCTGCCTTACTCTTCCTAATGAAAGAACCCATTTTCGTAGTTTTAATATCGTTGAAAAAAATCCACAACTAGCAACCTGACTGAACAACAACCTTGAACATCTGTCACAGTGGAGCCATTCACAGCACAAATAATTCATTTGTCATGGTGAAAGAAGAGAACACCTGGATTTAGTCACAAGACCTAGCAGCTGATCTATGCTCATTCCCAGCACCCCTTCCTGATTCTCACAAGAGATGGGTCCTGTGAGAAGTTAGGTTTCCCTCTTCACCCTTTCAAAACAACAGATTATTATTCAGCAAACGTTCTTTATTCTCCAGTGTAAATCCAGCAAAGAATAATCATCAAAGAAAGTCTCTGAGCATGCACAGAGAGGTTTGTTGAACCCACACCAGAAACTACCTCTGAGAATCCTCCTTTTGAGTAACCCTGGGCCCCTGGGAGAACCCCCACCCAGGGACAAAATGCACATAGCAAGGGGTGGTACAGGGTACCAGGCATAGGTGGGGCTCAGGCTCACAGGACCAAAAAAAAAAAAAAATGCACATGCTAATTTATATATGTTTGAACATCTATTATTTGTACCTTTAAAGGGTCCCATTTTCTACAGATACCCCTATATGTTAAAGGAATGCATTTGATTTCAGGAAAAAAACCTTCAGGCAGAGAGATTGACGGGTATGGTGAATGGTGGGGCTGACAGACATGTGGGCAACAAGCCACATGGCATCAGGCACAGAAAAAAATATTAAGGCACCTGTACCTTTATTTCAGTTAATGCCAATGAAAAGCAGGTTGTTGAGGCAGACATCTGGGACTCTAAATGAAAGATTTGGGCTTCCAGTCCTACTTGTCTGCTGCTTAATGCCACCTCTGCTGCACATGGCTATTGTCAAATATGAATGAGGCACGCATCTATTATCAGCCTTTTCCTTTCCCCCAGCAATATTCACATATGAAAAGAAGCAAGGAACAGTGCAAGCAAGGATCATTCACATTTGACACAATCTGATTCTGCATCCATGTACAAAGAGCAGCTTGAGTTCCCGTGAAGAATTATGACAAGATATGTGAAGCGTGGGGAGAGGAAAGAAGGTGAAACAAATATTCAAGTTATGAAGGGCTAATGCTGCTTATAATGGTTTCATTTTAAACCACTTTCCCCTTTACTTGAAAATCTGGAGATAAGAAAAGCTCACAGAGAGAAACACAAACACACCATTTCAATTTCACCATAAAGCATTTAATTGAGGAGGGTGCAGGAGGTACACAACTGGAAAGTAGAAGCTAGTAATATCCCAGGCTTGCCACCAATTCCAGTCTAAATAAAGACTAACTATAAAACTCAAACTGTTTGTTTGAGAGAAATAAGCTTGATTTACTTCCAGCTGAACAGGCTCTCAGGGTGAATATTCCTCAGGAGGGCAGAAAGACAAGATTTTACAAGCAGCAGTTGCTTTGAAATTTCAGTTACATTTTGCATATTTTATTAAAATGTCATTTTAATAGATTTTTCTTGCAGTATTATTTATTACAGGGGTAAACATAAGCATATGTTTTCCAGTATGAAAACAGTATGATTTATGTATATAGATGGGACATACTGTCTAATTGTAGGGAAATATTTGTTTATTTGAAGTTTGCCCTACATTACAGTCTTAACTAGATGAAGAAATACTCTCCATACTTAGGGAGTGATGGGTCAGAGGAACAAATCCAAACTTTTCATGAAACCAGATTTTTTTTTTTACATACTCAATCTCCTATATAATATGCATGGAAATAATAGACACATGCCCCACTGAAACCAGGAATGCATATTTTGCAACTAAGCATTTGTTCTCACTGGCTGCCCCATAAATGTAGAGCTGCTCTAAGAAAAACCTACTTCGGTGGTTAGGGTCAAGCTGCATGGTGGCAGGAGCCCTCAGATTTGCATGCGGCTGTCCTGTGCAGCGAGCCACTGAAATTCCATTTGTGGAACTCTTCTGTCTTGATTTTTTCTTACAGGTTGTGATTCCTGGCTTACCTCACACTGCTGCCCTCAGACCACCGTGACAAATGGGTTAATTTTAAAAGTATGTAATTCTTTAGGCCCTCTTCTAGAAGATTGTTCCAGTGTAACAGAAAGCTGCCTTCCTGTGATTCTCACTGAGCAATTGAGGCTGGAGAAAAGCCTTGGGGACGGAGTAGGTAAGATGCGAGAGATGCAAACCAGTCTCAGCTTCTTAAAATGGGTTTAACTGAATGATATGCACAGAAGTTAAACAAAGGGACAGAACAGGATATTCATTCTTCCCTGGCATGGTACCCTCCAGATGGGTTGGAATACAACTCCCACAATCTACATGATAGGAATGCTATTCCAACCTATCTGGAGGGTAACCATACCAGTGAAGGCTGGATTAGACCTTAAGGATTAGACACTTCCTTACTGTTTGGAAGTCCTCAGAACTGAAGGCTTCTGAAATCCCTATTCACTGCTGGGCTGAAGTGAGCAAGCTAGAAGTAGTGATAGAAACAATCTTTTCCTCCCCAAACTTTCATATATATGAGAATGTGTATGGGTGTGTAGATATATAGAGAGATGGAGGTAGATGGGTTTTTCTAATGAGGGTACTTCAAAGGGGGAAATAAAGAAGCTAGAGGAGACTCAGGATACATTTCTTCCTGACCTCTCTGTTCTCCCCTCCCCTCCCCTCCCCTCCCCTGGAGCATCCCCTTTTCCCATGCTGCAATATTAGCCAGGCTAAGAGAGGTGGCTGGCATTGTTCTCTTCACAATCAGCTGTGAGTGTTGGATTTCTGACTCCCTTCTGAGGTCAGAGCAGTGTCTCTGACCTCATAAGGCATTTTCTGGACCATCCTATGGTCCCCAGGAAGTTTGCCCAGGAACCACAGAATTGTATTCTAAATTAGAAAACACAAATTTAACACAGTAGCTACATTAAAAGCTACTTTCCTTCCATTACCCACCAATGCTGCATAAGTTTAATAAACAACATGTAAACATGTATAAAAACTTGAATATTTTCCTCTCTGCTTTCTAAATGAGACTCTTCAAAACATCCACCAGTTAATATTATAGAGGTCATTTTGCCCCCAGTGCTCTCCAACTATAAAACGACTGCTAGAACGTAAGACTTCAAGGGAATGAAAAGGCAGCATAAGAAGGGACCAAGAGCTTTGTCTGATACTGCAGCCACAGAATCATTAGTACTTTTGAAACAGTAGAAAACTAGGTATTATATAAAATAGCTGCAGGGAACAGCTTCAGAACACTAAGAGACAGTCCACAGGCAATTTTCTAGAAGAAAAGAACCCTTTCCATGCTGCTGTCCTCCTTTTTAATATTTTAAGCCAGATGCCTTGAGTGCTATATATATTACTTTTCCATTCAGTATAAAATACCTCTTTGATGGGCTGCTTTGGTTTCAGGGCCCTAATGCTGTTGTCTGCTGTGGGCACCGTAACTGAATGTTCTGTCTGCTGGGACTTTCACACACCTTTCTCAGGCTGTAGAAATTGGAGAGATTTGGGGAGAAATATTGTTTTCTCTGTATGCATTTCTTTGTTCCTTTGTGCTGAGGCATGAAATAGTTTTCTGTATACATTGTTGTGCTTTGTTCTTTGTGGGTTGCTCTTCAGAGCCAAAATAATGGCAGATAAAGTGAGCAGCTACCGACATGTGTTGTAGTCACTGCCTGCCACATCCATCTAATCAGTGTACAGGAGGCCTGAGTCTGCCAGCAGCCACTCTGGTGGAATAAACAAAAGACAAAAAAAAGAGCAGCTCTGCCAACATCAATGGAGATGACAAATTATGTATGCGAAAAGAGAGTCATATTTGGTGGATTTGCACAACATTTTAAAGTGTTGTGTAGTTATCTTAAAAGAAAATTGTTTTGTCTGAATATCCAGTCAACACCCAGCTGCACACATTTGACAAATGTTTTTGCCATTGCCTTCATACCGAAGAGTTTGGACCAATAAGCTCAGCACTAACAACTAATGTAAGGGCAGTTAACAAAATGAGTCTCTGTTGTTTTATGAGGAAAAGGGACAAAGTACTGCATTTTTGAGAAACTGGTCAGCACAAATTTGTTTTTTAACAAAAGGTCCAATCCTTGGCTTATTTAGACAGAAAAAAATACCTCCTACAATTCCCAGCATTTTCTAGCCAGACATGGTTGGCTGGGAATTTATGGAAGTTGTAGAGGCTTTTTCCTGTCTAAACATGCTATTTATATACCTTCCTAAATGTATATACAGTTATATGCATTCCTAGATGTATATAACTGTTCCATTACATAGATTCTTTGTGTGGCTTATGAACAAATAGAATAATAGAAGTACAGTATAATAAAAAAACTATAAAATGATTAAAAATGAACACAAAACAGGTTAAAACGAGGGAAGAAAATAAAATACGGTGTTATTTAAAACAGATGGGTGCACAACCTGTCATACCAGAAAGATCACAGAGATGGCACCAGACAATTCTTTATAGAAGTCCACATTGCCTATATTTGTGTCCACAATCAGTAGATCCCATTTGTGTGGAAAACTTTAGTAGCTTAATTATCATATATTTATTGCCTTCAGGAAATTATAGGTAATAATTATGACCTGATTTTTTTCAAGACATTGGTCTTTTCTGCATGAGGCTTTTAACTTGCTTCTTTACCAAGACTCCTGCTTCCAGCTTCTTTGCAGAATTAACCCCACCCCTGGCCAGTAGTTTTTCTTTCACTGCCTTTGCATCTGTTCTACTACCCAACCACTAGGTGTCAATACACTATAGCAGAATTGTGAAAATGCACAAGCCTTTTTTTTTTTAGTAAGCTTTTCCCTGGTCTAAAAGAAAGCTGCCTAAATGGTTACAAAGCACAGGAGAGGCACTGGAGGATGACATATAAACCATTTAGTCCCCCATACTGTACTAAATCTAAGCCAAAGTACATGTGATTGAAAAAAGCCTTTTCTTCTTGTTCCCCCACCTCCCTATTTTTCCTCTTTCTCTGCTGTCTCCTCTTAAAAAGTTTAGTCTGTAAGCTCCCTGGGAAAGCTTATTCTCCTATATTTTGTAAAGTGCAGTAGATATAGACAAGTAATAGATATTTTATTTCATATAATCAATATGCTATATCAATCTAAATACTTTATTCCAGCTAGTAGTTCTACAATACCTCCATTTACTTCAGTTACATTATTACAAAATAAGAGAATTGGGAATGTATTTTGGTGTATTTTTATTTGTTAACAGAATCTTACCATCATGGGTTAATTCATTTCTAAATGTGCATTAATAATACCACCATGGGTTAATTCGTTTCTAAATGTGCATTAAAACTTTAAAAAGTCTATCACTGAGTCTTAAAGAAAGGATGCTACTCTGCATGGAAGTAAATTTTATTATCCTGAGCAGTGTTCATATATATTACTCAGCCAAAAATCCTGGGTTTTTAAAGCTATATATTTATGCATAGCAAGCATCCCACATGCAGCCCTTTCCCAGCACTTCATTCTTTCTCTCTTGCAAATGGCAAAATAAACTAGGATTTAGCAGTTAACCACAAATTCCTAGGACATATGAACCTGAAACTATGGTTACATGCTTGAAAACAGGCCAGGATCAGTAACCATCTTTAAACCAGAACAGCCAGTTAGTTTTCAATCCTTGTCCTGTTTGCAAGCACACTTAACCATAGTTCCTAGTTAGCGTGTTACAAGAAAGTTAAGTGCAAAATCATGGCTTGTTAGTTCACTCCCACAGTTTGTGAAGCCAGCCAGCTACATGGTCTTCAAACATATTTTTGGCTTACTATTACCTACAAACTGAATCACTGGGACTTTCAGTATATCTTCTATTATGACTGGGCTAATAGAAATACCTTGAAAGATTGCATAAAAATGTAAATAAAATTCTACTCTGGATACTATACTATACACAAATGGCAGTTAAAAGTCGTTGTATTAGAGGGTAGAAATTAAAACATTCCATGTAAGTTGCAATTTTGTTTCTGTGGAAATCATTGAAGAGGTTAAGAATTTTTACATTATTTTCTGCACATTATTTATCTCAATATGTATGGGATAAATGGCCTAAAAAGGAAAATAAAAATTGCAGATACTGGTTACATTTTCAAATCAATATATTGTCTTCTTACTAAAAGGAATGTAAATAATCTTTGCTTTGGACAACTCCATATGGACTTGGTGCACCAGATCAACATATATTTCAGTTTGGAGATTCTTAAACCACTATACATTGTATATGAACTTTATGACTAATGGCTGAACAAATTAAATGTATACTAAATGTGTTTAGGATTAGGATGTAAATCTGAAATAATTTGCATAAGAAAATGTGCACATAAAGTATCTGGTACTCCATATGCTGAATGGCATTCTGTTCAGTGCTTTTAGAAATAGTTTCACATCATGTTCAAACAAAAGACAAAGTTTAAGGTACCTTGTGTTTGGTTTTTTAATATTTATGCTTGCAACCTTCAGTTTAAATGCAGTGGAAGGCTTGTATTTGACCAGGAGTCTTGCTACAAGGAGCTACCTTGTAAAGTTAACCTGCTCTGACAAGCCCCAGATGTTATTCTTCTCTCCAGACCAATGACTTGATGGAACTCAGACAATGATCATGGAACTATGATTTCCACATTTTGAGCTGTAATAGATGGGTAGGTTTGTCCAGCAATAGGAAATGAGAAAATAAATGTCACAGACTTAACTGCAGATACCGAATTGTTCAAACTGTAACAAAATAGGGCCTTGATATCTAATCCCATGTACAGTATGAATATAAGACAGATATATAAGGATTTTAATTTTTTAAAGATTTTACTTCAAATTCTTTTCAAAAGCAATTCAATACTTATATAGCATATTTTTGTACAATATTCTTGTCATTCATTGAATCTCTACTGGAGACTTAGTGAAGACTTAATATTTTTTTCTCTGAAATAATGAAACTACTGACTTCAATGCAACACTGTGTTAAAGGACAGTTCTGTCAATACAAGCCTCATTTGAGTTGTCAAGTCTTCAGTTACCTGTTCCAGCTGTCAGTCTTTGCTTCTGAGAAAATAGGCATATGTTTATGTTATACAAAGGCATTTCCCCAACAGTTTAGTTTTCATTTCAAAAACCAGTCCTTGGTTGAAAGAGTAACCCATTCATCATTTTTAAACAGTTAAAATAATGTCCTTTGTGATGTAAGCATTTGACAACTACTATCTCAACTTAGCATCAAATCATTACATAAAATCTACCCAATAGCTGTAGCAGTTCTTCCCAAATGTTGTGGGATGGCTTTGAACTGTGGACAGAATGACAGGTAATAGAATTTTTATTTCCTCATCTGCTACCTGAGATAACCATTACGCAGGATCAAGAAAATTTTAATACTAGTTGCAAAAATACATTTGATTATCCATTAGTATGAGACTGAGATACCTCAGCACAAGGAATGGAGTATGTCAACAGTGTCCTGTACTTATAATGTGCTTCTTCTAAAATATAGGGAATTAGTTGCTGTTGGGGATAAGATAATGGGCTGGAGATAGACTGCTGTTTTCAAGTTCTTCAGATTACAGTAAACTGTAAATGCCTTTCTCCCTTGGAAGAGTCTCAATTGCTTTTTTTCTCCATTTGTCTGTGCTCCAGAATGGTCTCTTCTAATCATCAGGCACTTGCCACAAACAAAGAACAGACTATTTTACAATAGATTTGTCTCTCTTCATTTAAATTAAAGTCTTCTGTGGTAGCCCAGCCTAACCCAAGCCCACATCTGTGGGTGCTAGGCACGTATATATGTCCCTCTCCTTTTCCTTCTCCACTTCATGGTATTCAGTTAATGTTGGAAAGAGGATGAAATGTGAATAGCTTTGGTGCTCTGTTTTATGCTAAATCGAGATGAATTATACAGTCTGCATGTAGCTTTTTCTGGGGACTTCCTTCATTTTATTAATAGTAGTATTTTTACATCACAGTGGAAAGAGCTTAGCCTGAGAAGCAGGAACACTAACAGGCAGAGTCCAGACATGGAGATAGAAAACTGTCCCATAGTAATTATTTACATAGTTGCAACATAGGCCCACTGACACAGTATTTATTGTGTTCCTTTTAGGCCAGAGGGACTAGAGAGCATCTTGTGCAAGATACTTAATTTGGACAACTGGATATAAAAAGTATGTGGTGACATGTAGTTTTTTATTCTCTAAAAGAATCTTGAATACTTGGCATCCCTTATTCTAATCTTTTTTTTTTCAATTTTAATCTACTAATCTTTTCTCTGTGATTTTATAGTTGTGCTTTAATATTGGGTCTATCTGCTGCATTTTTATACTGAAACTTACAGTGCAATCCTATACACTTCTGCTCAGTCTCACCCAGTTAAGCAGATAGGATGCGTATAGGACTGTAGCTTTAAAGGGTTTTAAAAACTTTATTTATTTATTTAAGGCTTTTATAACCTGTCCAATTACTGGCATCTCGGGAAGGTTTCTACTCTTCTATTGCTATTTAGCCAATTGTTCTGAAAGCTGCCTTTGGCAGGTAACACATTAAAAGGCAGAATAACATCTCAATAGATATAAATACAATTCTGGAAATTTTTATTTTACAAAATCTATATGCCACTTTCTTCTATCAAAGATAATGCAAAGTGACATTTTAATTTCATTTCTGGTGAAAATATATCCAACCATTATATAAAGACATTCAGAAAAAAATCACAGTAACATGTTCCTGTACTGTTTGACTGTTCCGTTTGCCAGCATGTGTCAAAACAAAGCAATTGTTATATAATTTTAATGATTGCCACTAAAATCTGTGTAGGCTATGTGTGGAAGGAACCACATTCTTATAACTGTGTAACAGGTTTCTTTTTCAGTATTTCTAGGAGTGTGGGGTGGGGACCTGTAGTCTGTTGTATGCAGTTCGCTCCCATCAGTTCCAGCCAGCATGAGCACTGTACAGAGATTATGGGGGGTTGCAGGCCAACAGTATCTAGGGGGGTACAGGTTCCCCGCTGCAACACAGGTTTTAATGAGTTATAACCTAACAATTGCAAATGCAAGCAGAATAGGACTTTTCCTGTTCTCTCCTCCCTCACCCCAAAGGCTACTTACTCCTGAGCCTTGGAAGAATAGCATGTGGATCCCAGAGAGTGGAAATTCCAGAAGGACCTTCCCTCCCATCCTTTTTGCATTAATAGCAGCGCCTTCTGTTCATGCTAGCATCCCTTTAGCCCAGCCCAATCTTTAAACGGATTATTTGACAAGAACACAATAAACAGAGAGTAACGCAATTAAACGGTAGTAACTTTTGGGGTCCTGGAACAAGCAGTGTCAGCCCCTATAGAATCTTATCTGTAAATGGTGCAATTGACAGCATTTCTTGTTGCCTCGTTGCTGCAAACGATGCCCAACAACGGTGGCAGTGCCTCTTAAGCCTGGTCGGGTACTCTAAGTCTTTAAAAGTTTTAAAAGATACGGGCCAGGGCTTCCCTCTGCCAGTAGAAAGCCACTAAAGGCAGTGGCTTCGACCTGCGTCCCCCAGCCCCATGGTGAAAAGGCTTGTGACCATGGAAGCAACTCGATGCACGTTTAGACCGGCAGATCTCAGTCCGAAACAACCTACACCGCCCCTTTAAGTTTTTAAGCACTTTCCCTCCTGCTCAGCACCCCTCGAAGGACTCCTCCTTCGCTCAGCCAGCCAATTATTCGCGGCGTGCTCCCGTCATGTGCGCTGCTCTCTGCTTTGCCGAGCCCGCCCAACTCCTCCCCGGCCCGCCGTGCCTTCTTGAACCCGGCGCCGCCGCCGCCGCCGCCAACCGTGCGCCCGCAGGAGGTTGGAGCGTATTCATTGAGCATTGCGGGCGCGGAGGAGGAAGGGAGGAAGAAATTCGCCCCTCGCTAGGTGAGGGTTGTTGCGGGGAGGAGGGAGGGTTTCTTCGTTCCCATACATACTTTTTAAAAAAGCGCCTCAGCCGACGCGACTTCCTGCAAATGAGGCCAGTTGGGACGCTGCTTTCCCGCCACTGAGGCGGGCGGTCGCGTCGGGCGAGTGAGACGCTTTTTAAAAATGGAGCCGGGAAAATAAGAGCAAATCAATGCCTCCTCGTCCGTCTACCACTTATTCGACCGCCACCCCCCTCCCCTTTACTCCCGGCCGCAAAAATAAAAATCCGCGGGTGGAACGCGTGGCCGAGGCCAGAGGCTCCCTGGCTGGGGCCTGTTTCTCCCACAATAAAACACCTCCAACTCTTTGCTGTCCCCGAAAACTACCTCAGTACTGTATAGCCTTGCAAATCAAAATAAGTTTTAATTTGGCCTGGCTAGTACTCTGCCTATATGTAATGCACTTCAGGTACTATACAGAAAGTGAATGAATGAAGGGCAATCCAGCAAGATCCTTATGCATTCCATTCCCTCAGTTTTATTTTACTGAATTTTGTTAATTAGGACCACTCTTAACTGTTTTCCCCTATGCTGTACAGACTAATTTAAAACTGCAATCCTTAGGGCACATACTTTGGAATAAAGTCTCTTCAGTGCGTAGCATCAGACTATATTGTACAGGCTGAATTGCATTTATTTGTACACTCCTCAGCTCCACACTGGTTCCATTTCTCATATGTGAAACAGCATTATGGTGTTGTATTCTTGCTGTGTGTACAGAGGTTGAGGGAAAGGATTTGTTTAAGCCAAATTTGTTCTGGAAAACCAGTGCACGTACTTTGAAAATATTTCACCATTAGTTCTCACAGACTTGCTTTTTTTGCCTTCAGGAAGTTCTGTGATGGAGGCAGCTCATCAGGATGAACATTCTCCCTTACATTGTGAAGACTCCTGTAAGAAATATGATCATAACAAGAAGGTGTCAGGTATGTATTTAACACAGCCCATTATCCTTCAAATTCTTATTATTGCATCCTTTTTCTTTTTGGGGGATTCTTCACAATTGCATCATGATATGTATAGTAATGATTAGATCCTTTTAAAATAAAAATGATTCACATTTTGTTGGAGGTAAGAATGAGCTGGTGTATGCTATAGCATAGAATAACTGGGTGTGTTTGACCTGACAGTAACAAGCCACTTACTGCAGGGTGGCATATTTTTCAGCAATAAACCACTCTAAGAACCTGTGGTTTGTTCTAAGGGTTCTAGGACCTGTGACCCAGTTGTCATGTCATCTAAACATGATAGACCAATTACACTATGACCTGTAGGGAACAATACCATCTATGCCACTTTTGGGCATGGGATTGTAGGAAGCAATTTCATCCATGCCAGACTTTACAATCTTATCCATGCCATCCCCACAGTGACATCTTAGTGATGTAGTCTTCTCAATTTCAAGTGTTAAACTGCCATTTCTCAGTGCTGTTTGCATTTTTAACACTTCTCTAGATCTTCAGCTACTCCAGAAGGAAGATACTAATGCACACCCCTTTTTTACATCTCTTTTTTCTGAGTACTTACTACTGTAGTTACTGTGGTTCCCTGACATTCTTTTAAAAAACAAATCCTGAGAAGGTGATTGAATGGAACAGAGAATGGAGCCACTTTGTTGCAGGGGAAGCTGTAAATCCTACTGATGGTGGCATCCTATTTGCTCTGTCCTATTCTGTAATCTCTTAAGTTGTGTTTTTTAGCTGTTTTGAATTGGTGAAAATGACTGGGAAGTAAATGAAAGGGAAATTTCTATGTGGAAGACACTAGAATTGTCTGTTCAATAGTTGAAACTGTGCGGATTACATTACTAATCCCCTTACTTGTCTTTCCACCATTTCCTTCATTGCACCCACGCCTTTCCTCTTTCCTGGTGATTTTTAGTTGACAGTTCAGCAGCTGTGCAAATTAGCTTATATGCAGAATGCCCTATCCTTCTGTTAACTTGCTTCCTTTGATAGCTGAAGCTTACAAGAACATTGAAGAAGACACTCTCTTCAAAGTGCTTTATTTAGGGAGAAACAGGGCCCACCAAGGAAATCTGTGGCCTCAACCACCAGCCATATGTTTCACCCACAGGAGATTTTTTAAAATCCTTTCCTGTGAACTTCTTTGCTTCTTTCACCCCCTCATGAACTGCTCTGCTTGCTCCTATCTTGTCAGGCATTGGCAAGAAGAAGCCCTTTTTTCTTTTCTCTGGGTTGATACTAGGCACACATGCAGAAAAGTGACTACCAAGGCTTTAGCAGCTCTTGGCATCTTAATTATTCAAAGTGCCTCTGGAAAAAGGAAGCTAGCTGGCATGTTCGAACTGTGGCAGGTGCCATGCTTCACATTGTGTTGCAAAGCCTGATTGTTATGGTGCTGTTTGGAGACCTTTGGACTTAAGATATGAAATCAGGCTGGATTTGATTTCAATCACAATTTAAGTCACTAGTCAGTAAGACTCGATTTAAATTGTGGTTTTCTATATAATTTGCACACATGCCTGCCTTATTGGTAGGAAGAGGAACTTTATTAAAATATTGCCAAACTGGGTCTCTTATGACCTGTTGCCATTATAGATTTTCTCCTTCAGGGAAAGAATAATATGATAAACCTCAGGCTATACACAAAAAGATTCAAAGATTTTATTCTGCTCAAAAGGTTTCACTTTCATTTCTACTGCTTGCCCCTTACTATGCACACTTAGTTCCTTGTGCAGATTTATTCCACTCCCAACAATCTTCTATTCATTTTTAAATGTAGTACTTAAGAGGTAAGGATTAGATTCTGTGTACATAGATTTGCAAAGGAACAATGGGATGTTATATAGGTTTATATATGATTTTATAACATTTTTGCTGAGAAAAAGAGGCATGTGATCTCTGCAGACTCAAATTCAGTTTTGAGAATGTATAATCAAACTTCTGTGAACCCTCCGGGAGAGCATGCCATTGTGAATGGATTAATAGAATTCATTTACCAAAAAATGTAAATATTGCATGAATATACAGCCTAATGCAACGTAATTAAAAACTAATCCTTATTTCTTGATGAATAACCTTTGGACTATAATACATCTTAAATAGAAAACTATCTTTAGATAGATTTTCCTCAAAAAGCATTTTATTTAAAAATCCAATTAAAATACAAAAGAATTTAAATCTTAAAAATTGATTTAAATGTTTAAAACCTGATTTTTAATTTTTTTAAAAAAATCATTGAGATTTATTCACCTTGTATGAAATCCATTCCTGGCAGTTCCATTCCACATAATAGAAGTAGGTTCATAGCTCTTTGGATCCTGGACTGTCAGTGTTGACTTGCATTTTGGGGGATGTTATTTGTGGATTGCATGTGTTTTTGGTGGCCTGCAAATGATAGCATGTGTACAAGAGAGAAATTTGAAAGTATCTTGTGGGTCTTGTTTCAGGTAATTGAATAAACTACCTTAGAAGGGATGCAGTTGAGGAAAGAGTATGTCCGGCATCGGGGGATACATTTATGATTTATTTATAACATGTTTGACCTGTCTTTCAAGGTTTACTGCAGTCACATGGTGATGTATAAGATTAACATATAAAAATACAATTTAAACAAAAGAGCAGCTATTTTAAGTACATAAGCAGATGGAAATAAATGTGTTTTATCATTTATTTTAAAGCACAAACAACAATGATGTCATAGGTATATCCCTGGTGACAGCGTTATAAATGTGTGGGGCTGCTGTTGGCAAAGCTTCATCCACCTGCCAGATTACCTGTTTGATTAGGGATCATGATTGCCCTGACTTATAAAAATACATTTGCTGTAGAAAAGAGCAGTGCATTACAACATATTCAATCCCAGAATGGGAACACTTGCTTAAATGTATTGATTTTATACAGTATTCGAACATGAAGGAACTTCATAAGAAATAGCCTACTGTGACCCAGATTAAACTTCAAATTTGACTCATTTTTTTCCTTTATATCTGTTATATCAAGATTCACAAGCCTTTTGGGGGATGGTAAGAACATTTGGAATTTTGAGAGAGGGTCATAGTCACTCACACAAAATAATTACTATGATGGGGGGGGGGTTCTCATCCACAAAATGGCTGCCATGATCAGCATGGCCAATAATTAAACTCCTACTTACTTCCTCGAGGGAATTACCATCTGAGTTTCAACATTTATTATTCCCCCAGGATTTTCCCTTATCCACTCATCCCACTAGTCTTTTTATTTTTCTGGGTAGCCAGGGACAGTTCAAAATGAAGCAGTGGACTGTAGCCACCATGTTCTAAGAATGCCTCTACCTATGTGGGACCCAGAACCATTACTAGAAATAAAGATGATGCTGAAGGTTGACATTTCATTTTTATTTGCTTAATTAAAAACAATCTTTATAATACCTGGAGAGGAAGTGAGCCCGGTTGGTGCCAAAACAGGTGTCTGCCAGCATAATAGTAGCCATGGGTACCACATACTTGTAGGATTTCTATGCATATTGAACCTTGTCGGTGTTGTAACAACAGCCTATAGTAAAGTAGCATGAAAGTGTTTAAAAGAAATTGATTAAACTGTTTTTGTAAGCTTTTGCGACTCTGGTCAAAATATTCTTTGAGGCATATAACATAGAACATTTTTTTTAACACAGCTAGTGTTCCTTGTTTGTGTCGCCTTTATTTTTTCAGGAGAAAACAATATAGCATCCTTGCTATGCCATCTAGTGATACGATTATGAAAAGTATCAGGTTTCAATTCTTAGACAGTAGCTTTTGCATTCAACATCTCTAAGTGATAAAATAAACCTGATGTACTGTTCTGCTTTACAGCTTCTTTTTTGTCTATATCTAGAAAACAATGTTTCATAATTTACTGGACCTGGCTCTTAGCATCCTTTGTATATTAGTTTTCTATTTGTGGCATACATAAGTGATACAATCTTTAATATAAACTGATCTATCAAAATTTTATTTATTATATTTTGAAATTTGCCAGATAGCAGATTTTCTCTCGGCAGATTGCAAACAGCTAAAAAAACTAAAGTGAAATACAGATTAAAATATTTATAATATTTAATATTTATGCTGTGCTTAAAATAATGTTTGGAAAAAACATTGATTTATTTTTTCAGCTCATATGTGCATGCTGATCAGGTACAAACAAGAACCCCTTTTCTGTCAAGCCCAAGGCTTGTTATTATTGCAGTGTATATTATGCATCTGGTGCTTTTCAGGACATGGCCAAAACTGATGAAGCTTGAAAATAGCTAGCTAGTGGTACTTTTTGAGAGTTAGGAAACAGTGGATATTAATATTCAGTTCTCTTGCCATCAGTTTGTTATGATGCTTCTCTCTGTCTGTACATGTAGGTTAGTTTACTAAGAGTGAAGTGCTATTTGCGCTTAACTGGCATTAATTCAGTGTAAGTGTGTGTTTGAGAGTGCAATGTGTCAATATGAATGTTTTTTTCTTTTTAGAAGTGGAAGGCTTCCTGTTCCCTCATCTCCCACATGGTTGGGAGGTGCAGTGTGTGTGCCTTGAGCAGTTTTGGTAGGACAGATTTGATTACAGATTTTCACTTGGCATGCACTCACATTTTTTATTTCTTTGTTTACTTATGTTCTAGGCCACTTTTTAAAATAAAAAACAGTCTAGAACACGGAGTAGAAATAACACACAATACAAAATTTAAAAGTATCATGTGTACATTCAAGCCTGCCAATCAAGCAATAAAAGGGTATAACCTCAGCAAGTAAGATTAAAAACCTTCCTAAGCAAAGGGGACCTGAAATTATTTTAGAAAAGTCTTGAGAGTTTTAATTATTGCCAATAGAGGGAAAACAAGCAGAACCCCTTCAGCAGTTGTTAAATCTTGGGACAGATTTGGATAGGTGCAGGTGGTAACCTGGTCCCAAACTGCTTATGATCTTAAAAGCAAAAAGGCCCAGCTTTTTGAATTGATCCCAGAAGCAGACTGCACAAAATCGATGCGACATACCTAAAATATCTTATCCCAACAGTGTCTGGGTTGCTACATTCTGCACTAGCTAAAGCTTCTGAACTATCTTCAAAAGCAGAACCACATGTGGTATTTTGTAGTAATCTA
The DNA here is from genome assembly GCF_004798865.1 of Varanus komodoensis. Lineage (NCBI taxonomy): Eukaryota > Metazoa > Chordata > Lepidosauria > Squamata > Varanidae > Varanus > Varanus komodoensis. The sequence goes on from NW_025335641.1 coordinate 7,528,105, forward strand.
GTCTGGTTGCAACTAATAGTTGAATAATAATTCAAACATGATCCACTGCACCCAGATAGGGTCACAGCTGGCATAATAGCCTCAACTAGTAAAAGGCACTCCAGCTAGTAAAGCTAGTAAAGCTAGTAAAGTCGTGTGTGCTTTTTCAAATAGCTCCAACTCCAGGAGGACTTCTCCATGGTAAACGGGAGCTTTCAAAAGGAAAGTGATCTGGCCTAGAACAGCATCTCTGTTGCTGAGAAGCCCAGGAAAACCAACACCCCCCCCCACCTCACCCTATACATTCCCTAGCATAAGTCACCCATCTGAGGTGATCACATCTGCTTTTGTCCCACCAGGCAAAAACCAGAGTGGAATGGATCCAAATAATCCATGGCATCTGCAACTGTCTAGAAAGAGACTTCTCCCCTCTGCAAGAACTTGCTCAAGAATATTACATACTGACTTATAGAATGCATATGAACTGCAAGTGTTATAATTATTTTATTTCTTTTAGGTGAAAGCTAGATATTTTTTGAGTGCCAGAATTCATACGGATCATTTTGAATGGAGTGTGTGCTAGTATTTAAAATTCCCTATTAAAATAGTACTTTACAAGAATTAAGGTTAAGAGGAAATTTTATTTTTTAACTTTCTTAACAGGAGCAAGTACTGATATTGAAAGACTTTATCAAGCAGTGCCACAACTTGCAAATATATTCAAAGTTAAGGGGAAAATCGGTGAAGGTAAATTTCTTTATGAACATTTACTAAATGTCTGTCCATCTTAGTGTAATTTCTTTTATGAATTTCTTTTAATATAGATAAATGTATTCTCTTCCTCTCTCTCTCTCACCACACACACACACACACACACACACACACACACACACGCACGCTTTACCATTTATATTTATGTATTTTGAAATGGTGCTTAAATGAGAAGTGGGTTGGTTTCCCCAGGCTTTTAAAATAAAATCTTTTACTGTTTGGCATTATTTACTGATAGTCTGTGTTCGGCTGCATTGCCTCTGAGAAACCCACTTGCAGGATATGCTGCCCTGCAAGTGGGACAATAGTGCTGTCCTGCGAAAGAGTCTTAGCAATTGGTATTAAGAGAAATAGTGTGCATGATACTGTATGATGGGTCAGCAGTATATAGCCATCATTACTATGACACTGGAGGAACAGTCAGGTAGCCATTGAGAGCCATTTCTTATCTACTGTTAAATTAGCCAAGTGATATTAAGTGGGAGATTGCAATGAACCTGTCTTATTTTAAAAGGCAACAGTGAAAGTGATCAGGTCCTTGGCACACAGGGAGGATAGTTGAACAAATTTCTCCATGCTGTCTTTGCAGTTGCCTCTAGAAAGGTTGTTTTTTATGGGAAATGCAACAGGGGAGAAAGGAAGAAATCTCCCTGTGTGCTACAGGGAGTCTGAGTCTGATTCTCCATGCTCCTCAGAACCATCTATTGGCATTTTAAAAACTACAAACAGTAATTGGGGTCACATGGTGCATTGTCCTTGAGAGTGTTCCTTGATTCAACTTAAACTCCAAATCTTTAGGAGGCAGTTGTAGCAAGGGATGCATTTGCCCAATTGATGTGCCAGCTGCAATCTCTCCTAGGTCTGGCTGACATGATAATAGTTGTCCGTACCTTGGTTATATCACATTTAGACTGTTGGAGTGTACTCTGCAAATCTGTACCTGAAGGTTGGTCAGAACCTTCAGCTGATACAAAATGTAACAGCTAGATTGCTAACCAGTGCACAGTATACATACAACACTTTTCCTGAAGGACCTGCACTAGTGACCAGTTGCTTTTTGGGCTGAATTCAAGCTGCTGGTCTTACATTTTAAAACCTTAAATGGTTTGCTAAAATATCACCGGCTGCACTATGAACCTGCCCAGGTTTTAAGTTGTTCAGGAGGGTCTCTTTTTAGAGAACCATTACCTACAGAAGCTAGCTTGTAAGGCATGCCTGAAGGTGTTTTCTCCTTCATTACCTCCAAATTGTGGAATGTAATCCTTCAATAATTAATATTCCTGCTGACCTTTAGAAAGGGTATAGAATACATCTTTTTAAATTAGCCTTTTAAAAAGTATAGTTTTTAATTGCTATACGCTGCCTTAATGGTTTATTCATAGATAAGAGACATATACATTTTAATAATGAATAAATAACTTGGTCTTAGGAATGGCACTCAGAAGCTGTACGTGAGGTAGTAAATCTGACTCTGAATCGTACCACCTCAATCTGCAGCTGGGGGCTTGCATGATTTTGAATATTAGCATCTCAGGGAGAGTCCTTGGCCAAAATATTTTTTTTCTGGGATGCTAGTTTCCTGTATGCAAGAATTTTTATTGATACTCTAACCCTTACAGTTGAAAATGGAACTACTCAGTAACAGATACACTCTTTCACCTGTGAGGACCAGTTTGTTTGTATGTATGTTTAATTTCTATACTGACCATCAGCCTAAATGCTGTTTAAACAAACAGTAAATTGACTCCACAGTAATGATGAACATAGATGGCTTTGGTGCTTGAAGGATTTAGAATTAGGTACAACAGTTGCTGCCCGGTATCTACTTGTGTCCTGTCATTGTGTACTAACTATTTGCTTGTTAAATTTATTGGGGCAGTTAGCTGAATGCACAACAGGCCATTCAGACCATGGGTTTTAGCTTCCCTGGGAGTGTAATGCTGAAAGGTGAAATATAAAAGTTCTGAACAAATAAAACAAAAAAGTTTGTATAATTTGGAATTTTGTATATTGGCCTGTAGTATTTTTCCTTGGCAAATACTTTGAACATTGCAAGGTTGTGAAATGGACTGATCAGCTGCCATATTGTATTGCTTTTTACGATAAAAGGCTACTCTTAATCTACTCCTGTTGAAGATTTTCATAAGGCATTTGTCCCACTTGAGAATCATGTTATACTCGACACAGCAGATGCATGGTTCCTTTTTTTCAGGTGGTTTGTATGTTTAGTGACTACTTCGAATTAGTCAAATGGCTGTAACTATTCACTTGAAACAATACTCTTTTCTTACTGTTTCCCTTTAAAAAATTTTTGTCTCTAAATACCCTTGCTCTCATGATTATGTAATATAGTCATAACTTGATGAAACTAGTGACCCTGTGAAGTGAGGGATTCTTATAAAAATGCAAAATTAACCATTAATTCTTGTAACCAAGGAATGCTAAACGTGTACTAAAAGAAATAATTTTTTACAGGTACATTTAGTTCTGTTTACTTGGCCATAGCCCAACTACGAGGAGGGCACGAAGAAAAAGTAGCTCTGAAACACTTGATTCCTACTAGTCATCCTGTCCGAATTGCAGCTGAACTTCAGTGTCTTATAACAGCAGGGTAGGTTCAGAAATAAAAATGTACAAAATCTTAAATGTCCAGGGTATGTAATATTAATATTCAGATTGCTTTCATGTATGACATTAAGATCAGTTTGATGAGAGCTCTCTAGTAATGCTCACCTCGTAGTGTAACTACCATTGAACATTGCATAAAGCATCAGTAGGGATAGGTGTGCACATGGTACATCAAAAACATGATTCATACATTTTCACTGAAGTTATGTTCATGGTCTTTAGTGGCAAAACTGTATATACTATGCCCTAAAATATAAAACAAACTCTGCTGAAATAATCTAACCTAAATTCTGCCCCCTAATTGTCTGTGCACGTGTTGAACATTTATTTTTTGCAGCATCAGCTTAGTTTAAATCATCAATAGCTTTGCATATATTTTTTTCTGTTCCTGCTAGTCATGACAATGCAGAAAGATTTATAGTGGGACACTTCATTGTCTCACCGCAACTGCAAGGGAAAAAAACAGCACATATTGCTCATGGATTTTTTAAGCTTATTTTCATAAACCCAATTTTTAGTTTAATTGTAATTCATATCTTGTCTCATGGTTAAAATGCCCTGTGGTAAGACACTTGCTTTTAAAAAAGCAGAAAATGAAAGCTTTTGTAAAATTGGAACACCAAATACCACATGCTGCATTTTTTCAGTGTCAAGTATATACTGTCCTATATATTATTTACCACATATGTGTTGGGTATAACTCTGTTTTTAAATAATTCTGTTTTCTACATGTCAGAAACAGACCCTTGTTTACATGCAGAGATTTGTCTGAAAGAGGAGAATTAAGAAAAGCAAATAGAAATATGATATTGCTCACATGTTGACAACATTGTTTTTATCAAAAATAAATAAAGCAGCAACACTGCAGATAAACTAAAAGAACAACACTTTTTTCTTGTAGGGGACAGGATAATGTCATGGGAGTTAAGTGCTGTTTTAGAAAAAATGATCATGTGGTTATTGTTATGCCATATCTGGAGCATGATTCGTTTTTGGTGAGTTTTCAAACATTTTATTAAAATACCTAAACTCTTCAGTGCAAGTTATTGCAAGGTTATTTATTGTACCATTCTTACAGGACATCTTGAATAAACTCTCCTTTGAAGAAGTAAGAGATTATATGTTTAATCTCTTAAAAGCTTTGAAGCGTATTCATCATTTTGGCATTGTTCATCGTGATGTCAAGCCCAGTAACTTCTTGTACAACAGGCAACGAAAAGAGTAAGTCTGCCCAAGTTTTGTGTTGTTATGTTCTTATATGGAAGTACGTGTCTTGAACTGTAACAAACTTAATTATTTCCCCAAGTCCAGCTGTGCACCTTGTACTTGGTAAAGGTAATGAATGCACTAGATATTCAGTGGCAAATGTAGGGCCATGAACAGCTGGCAAGGAGCAGATAAAGAATGATGGTTGGTGAAAAGAGGTGTTGAACTGCCACTTCTCTTGCAAATTTCCAGATCCTGTTTGCAGGAGGAAAGCAGTGAAGGAGTTAAGCATACTGTTCACTACATGCTGATTTTCTGCTGAAAACCACATCCTTATATATACATGTGTTCATAGGTCCGCACTCAGAGTTTTGCAGCCATTTGTCACAAGGCTTTTGGCCCTTTGTCATCAGATGTATAATTTTGCCCAAAGTGCATGTTCCTCACACATACAACTGTCTATAAACCATTCCGATTCTAGCCAGTGGGAGACAGACTGCTCTGTATCCTGCTGCAACCTGTGCTGAGGGGTCACTACTTCCTGCTTTTCTTTAATACTAATTTCCTAAGGAAAAACTGTACAGAATAAAATGGAAATTCCCTTTTAAGGTACATTGTATTATACAGTCCTGAAACTAATCTTTAGGTGATAGATAAATTACAATTTCCCATAATCAGTTCTTGTTCTTGCATGCATCTTGTCAAAAGGAAGGGAGTTGCCTTGTTGAAAAAGGAGCCAAATTAGATGCAATTTAAATTTTAAGAATGTTTGAAACATAGGAGTCAAATGAGTCCTTTTAAAAGCTGCTGTAGCACAGTCAGGCTTAACCTTCATTAATGTCTTCAAGATAGCAGCCAAAGAGCAAAACAGCCTGAGTTCTAATATAACAACACTTAGTCAAAGCATTGTTAATCACTTGCACTCATGTGTTTTTAAATTGTCTTTTAGGTATGCACTGGTCGACTTTGGTTTGGCACAAGGAACACCTGACACAAAAATTGAACTTCTCAAAGTTATCCAATCGGAGGCCCAGCAGGGAAGTTGCACATACAGTAAGCCTCAGATAACCTTGGAAAGCCAGGTTTCTGTGACTTCCATAGCACCATCCAGACAGCTAGTTCATCAGTCAGCTGCAAAAATGGCTAATAAAAGGCCTTGCTCTGTTTCACAAACACAGATTAAACAAGGACACAAAAGAAAGGTTCTCTGCTTTTTCTCATAATTTTCCCATGTAAATTTATTTAATGAGTTATTTTATCCAACAGGGGGAGATATAATACCAGAATAAAATTTCAGTCTCTGTTTAAAATTTGTGCTTATGTAAAAGTATTGCAAGACATCTATTAAAAAAACTTTATGCAACTCACAAAATAAATTCTTTGCAAGAATTCTTCTTGCACAGCTTTTGTACGAGGGCATTGCCAAAAGACAATGATCCGTATTAATTATTGCAAAATAACTATTATCTCAGGTCTGTTCTCTATCACAAAAACCTTTCCATACTGGGATGTGCTGATCCACACATTAGGTTCACTCTGCAGTGTATGTTTATTACCATACTTGAGACAGCTAAATGCATGGCACACAGGCGCACCCTGGAAAGCTGCAGTCATTCATAGTTTCATGGTGGGTAAAAGTAGTGCGAAAAATAGATGTAGGGATGCAGGTATTTTAAATATGGCATGAGTACACTTTAAATACTGAGATGCTATCCATAGAAAGCATATTCAGTGAAACATGGATACATTGATTCTAAAAATGCTTTAGTAATGTAACCAGACACAGATTACAGCAGTAATCCAGTACCCCCGCTCCAAATCATGTTTATTTGAAAATCCTTGTAACTCTGTTTTATTTCAGGTGAAATATCCTGAGATAGACTAATGTTCATGCCCTTGAGTTAGAAATAATCATTCTCTCTTTGAAAGAACTTTGGAGGAAGAGCTACTTTTTTTATACACTAATTGTCTTAAAATCTACTAACTGCATGTTTACCCAGAAATAAGCCGGATTGTGCTCAAAGAGCTTTATTTCCAAGTAAAAATGCATCAGATTACAGCTTAAATTTATAAGATGCAAGTTAATGCACATATATACCCATGACATTTTTGGTTGGTTGGTTGGTTGTTTTGATTTTTTACTTCAGCCAGTTTTCCTCTGTCGCTGAACTAACAACAGAGGGAATAATACCTTATTGTCAGTTCAGCAGATGGAATAGGTGGAAGAATTAGAACATCCAAGATACATGTGACATATTAGAAAATCAGTAAGTCATGATTATTGTGCATTTAAGAATAAGTCATTTTAACAGACTGGTAATCCCCATATAAGGAGAATGTATGTATCAACCGGAAAGCTTATTTACTCTGTTAGATTAAACATTTGTATGTATAACATATAGCTCTATCCTTCTATTTGTTTCCAGATAATGTTTACAGTTCAGTCTCCTTTAAAACATTTTTATCCATAGGGTAACTGATCTGAGGTCCTTACAGCAAATTTGGAAGACTAGTGCTTTTATTTATATGATGTATAATGAGGCTTTTGTTACATAGCAATCCAAGTGCTTCTCTTGTTCATTCTAGGAAGTAATTTGCTTTGTAAGCATGTTTACTATTCTGTTTAGATTATGGTCTCCTTACAATAAAATTGTCTACTGAGAAGGTTTGCGTGCAGCTGTTTCTTGTGTTATCTCAGCAATTTTCAAAAGACATTGCATTTGACAGTGTGTTAATGATGGAATCTTTATTGTCCTCTCTATGATACTGTAGGAGGGACTTGAACGCCTTTCTGTTCAGCGCTCTGTATTTGGAGAGAGAAATTTCAATGTCCGAAGTTCTGCATTTCATGACCGTTCCACAGTTAAAGTAAGTATTGCTTATTAAACACCAATGAATCAATTGCCTTTTCATCAGCACATCTAGAATTTATAACATTTAAATGGATTGTCAGAGATAATCCAGCTGTGTAATACAACAGCCCTGCAAATACAACATCAGAAGTTATTATACTTTTACTAGGCTGTCTGTCTTGTGACCCAGGGTTAGTTGTTCCTCATGCTTTGATGCCCTGAAAGGAGAAAAGGGGGGGGGTTGTGAGTATAGTGCAGAAATGGAAATATGACAGCATTGCTAATACTTCTAGGGCTACATCCAGAGACAGTTGTATCTAGTGACTATCAGAATTATGGTAACTCTCCTGCCCTCCATTTTCTTCCTCCTCAGTACCTCCAGGAAGTACTTTAAGGAGGAATGAGGCTCCTTGCTTTGATAGTGCAATCGTGAGCTGGGTTTGACTTGCCACAGCTGTGAAGCAGTGCTCTGCTACACAGCAGTATGCCTGCCTTGAAGCACAGTAGAGAGGACACGGGTCGGGAATCCTTGCCTCCTGCTCCAGAGGGGACCACTGGAACAGGAGGGGATGCTTTTCAGGCAAAAAGGGGAAAATCAAGTGGGCAGTGTTGCAGAAAGCAGCATCATCACTCAGTTGATTCCCTCTTTAAAATGGGAACCTTGTGCTGAGTTCCCCCTCCTCTCTTCCATGGCATGTATGTATAGAAACACATGACATGGCCTTACCAAACATTTCCCTGTCTTCTATGGCTTCTAGTAATACATAGCAGGAACAGGAAAGCACATGACATGATGATACATCCTTCAGGTTCATAACTACATATTACCCTGGGGATATGATAACTGAAATTGGATTGTTATTTTTGGCAGCAGCATCACTTGAGCATCACTTCAACTTCCAGTGTAATTTCAGTGGGACTTCAGCATGACTCACTTTTGGTTTGGATTAAAGCCCTGCAGTTTACAAAGTTATTTCTGTAATTTCATAATAGTATTCTGTTTATTAGTATGCTTACTAAAATGTCTAGATTTCCATCCATCACACTAAATTAGAATTCTTGAAATACTTTTCAATGTTTTAATAGCCAGTGGGATTTATTGTTAGCATGTCTTGTGAATTTGGCAAGATGCCTTTATAAATGTGCTTAATACAACTTTTACTTCTTTGAGAGTAACTAGAGTCAAAGTTGTTTTTAAATATCCCTTGTATCAAAAATATAATGTACATTGCAGCTCATAAAGCAGTCCAGGGTGGCAGATATTGCATCTAGAAAATTAACAGTGAAGAAGAAGACAACTTCAGCTGTGAATAATGGCTTAGCCAGGAAGGCTGCCAGCAGTTGTCCAGCTAATTTGACTTGTGACTGTTATGCAAAAGATAGAGTCTGCAGTGTTTGTCTTTCAAGGTAAGTAGCTTTGATGCAGTAAAACCAATCCCTGTGCTGTCAAAGGCTCTTAAAGACATTAATTAATGTGACACAAGTTTTAGGATTTAGAAGTTTTAGGTATGTTAAACCTATTCAATACAATGTATCAAAAACTAATTTTGTGCAAACTATTTCACACAGGTGTAAACTTTCCATATTGATGTTCTCAGCACTCACAATTCTGACTAAACATTTGTTTAAATGTTTTATGTGGAAAGTTTTGATTGTAACACTGTCAATATTTTTCTGTTCAAGCTACACAAAATCACTTGACCCTGTTTAAATTCTAATCCATTAAAGTGCCTGCATAATATCTGAAACCAGAAGACTATGTCAGCATTATATCAACGTTAATGGTGTTTTAGGCACATTGTATTAGCACTGATATTTAGGTTCAGGTTGTCAGTTGTTATGCTTGGTCTGCAAACTAGCTTAGGTTCCATGAAATGATAATTATCCAGCTAGTGACATACAGTAGTAGAATAAATAACACTTTCAGTGTTTTGTGCTGTGATTGTTTGACATTTGATATCTGTTGAATAGGATCAGTTTACATAAACAGGCTCCTCATAATCATGGTACTGTAGCTAGAAGTGAAAAACCTGTGCAATGTTAATTCTCTCAATCTAAATCTGATCTGTGAGTATAATATTGGCGGAGCTGAAGAAGTTATCACTGAGGCTACAAGGAGGTGAAGGAATGACTGTAATCCTGAGCTGAAAAGAAGGATTGCTGCCAAAGAACTTGGGTCTATTAACTTGCTGAATGTTCAGTAATACCACCATAAAAAGCATTTCTTAGGAGATTGCTTTACTGGCTGGCCATGAAAAATTCAATTTGTGTGCAATTACTTCCTAAATGTGTTTTTTCATTTTAACCCCAAGGCGCCAGCAGGTTGCCCCAAGGGCTGGAACTCCTGGATTCAGAGCACCAGAGGTACTAACTAAGTGTCCTAATCAAACTACAGGTATAGTATATTTGACTGGAACTAAATATCTCCTAAGTATAATAGATATATACCTCTATAGATCTTCGATCTGTTGAATAAAAGTGGCAGGAATCTCTAATGGTGAACAAACAGCCTCATCCAAAGTTCTCCCAGATTTGTACCTTCTGGGCACAAAGAAGTGAGGAGAAGAGTTTCCTTTCCTTTCCTCCTGTTCCTGTTCTGTTTGGTTTTGTTTTAACAATTCTCTTGTAACTACTAACATGGAAATAGCAGCCCTGGCATACGTTTCCCCTATGCTATAGCATGTGTGGGAATTGGGATGGCTTTGCATCCTGGGGTCATCTAAGATGGAATCTCTTTCTTCGTGGGTGGAATTCTCTCCTTATCCTAAGAAAAAGATATCTGAACTGTCCTATGGAGCTTAGGATACATCCCTAGGAAACACAGGATTGTAACCATAATATTGTTAAAAACTTTTTATCTTCACAAAAAGTTTGTTTCATATAAAATGTATTTGGTATATTAGATTTTGTTTTATTTGAGAAGCTCCATACAGTACTGGGAGTTAGCAGCCTTTCTATTAAAAGCAAGAAAACAGCATACTTCAGCATTAATCTTTATGTAAACTTGAGGTTTTAAGTGCCTCCACTGTTTACACCTCAGAGCTTGAGAGATCAAATTTACCGCTATAGTCTCTGAGAACAAGAAACATTAACATAATATTAATACAGATTTTTAAAGGCTACGGGATAAGCTTATTTATAATATGTAATATTGCAGGTTAATATTCTTTCTATGCAAATGAAAATATGCATGTCAGATGAGCAACAGTCATAGTATTGGCATACCTTCCCCAGGTATCTATTAGGCAACCTTTACATACAGAATGATGATCAAGACAAAATTAATGAACTTGCTAAGAGGCTTGCTACTCTTCCAAATCAATCCTTTCTAACAAGGAGCAGTGTGTTTAGGGATCTTTAGATCTGTTCTTCCAAATATATTATGGGCAGGAGAGTAGCAAGTGTGGTTTGGACCATGAACATTTTGAAAGCAAAACCCTCCCTTTTATTCCTGTATTCTGCCCACTTTGCTACACAGGCTCATTCCACTTCTTTCCTTTGGAAAATATAATGAATACATTGTATATTTAAAAAGTATAGTGAATATTGATACATATTCTTGTGGATATGTTTCACTCCTGCTTGCTCTTTCCTTCCCACAAGTCACTTGGTAAACTTCATAAAATATTAAAAACTAAATATCCCTAGGTACAATTCCCACCAAAGATGAGCATAGCACCATCCAAGCAAAATTATACTTATTTAAGTCTTATTTGACTTCATTGGCAGTATTATGAGTGTCTGAAGTTATTAAGGCTTTAGAAGGGAAGTGCTTAACTATAGCTCATTATCTTTCACACAATATAGCACATAATCACTTTCTGGTCTTAAATATAACTTGTCCAAGCCTTTGAGTGGGAGTAATTTTAGTTTGTTTTCAAAATGCTCTCTCCCTCACTTGTTTCCCAATTCACTTCTTCATAAGTGTTTCTGAACATTCAAAACTC